>NC_041381.1:424147633-424148754 GCF_002162155.2 Triticum dicoccoides
GCGGGCACAACTGGCAGCAAGGAAGAGTAGTACATGGTAGGTTGTTGCCGCTCTGGTCCCAGGAAGCCCACTGCTCCTCCACTCAGTCGACGCCAAGCTTGGTGGCATAAACATCGGCGGCCGATTAGCCGATTGACGGTGACATGGAGGTAAAAATCTTCAGAACCATGTGCTCTAGAGGAGGAGGTTATTGAGGCAGAGCTCGACAAAGCTGAGGTGGATGAGGAGGAGGCAAAGGCAATAGTCGGAGCGTCAGTTCTCGGGGCTCATGGTCGGACATGGTGGTCGGGCGCCAGCGATCGTTTATATTAGGTTTATAGTAGGTTTTAGTATGGTTTGTGTGAAATATGTAATGAATTTCTTCCATTTTACAGGAAAAGTTTTCGAAATGTAATGAATTTCATCCAATTAATTTGAAATTTGCTTTGTTTGCACGAATTTCGTCCGGTTAGTTCATATAGTTGTCGAAAGGATGTAGGAAGCATTGGATAGCATCATTTGGCATCAGTGTCCTCAGACAGATGCCGGAGTAAATTTGTGGGTCAGTGCTAGAGATGCCCTAATTATCATGCTATAATCGCTCAGTGCTCCATTATTTCGTAGGGAACAATTATCCCTCGATCAAAATCAGATCCACCGTGTTTTGCACTCCTCCCACGTAAGAGTGTAGACGCTTGCTTACATAAAAATGGAGCAGGTGGACGGTAGTGTAGCACGTCATACCACTCAAACTAGCCCGCCTAAAGCGCAGGAAAGCCCCGCCCTCGTCATTTTGCTCTGGATTCTATGGATAGATCACACGAAAATGTTACGCTTTGCAAGTTCAAAAGGAAAAGGCGGCACACTTAAAGCATGCCTGTCGCATTCGCGTCGTACCCCCGACAGTCCGGCTCACATGCCGCTCACCAGAGGGGACACACATTGTCTTGCATTTTCACTGACATGTGGGACTGCAATTGAATAAACCGTCGATAGCCGAAATCTAATCGATCGGCGGGTGTCGGCTGAGAAGAGAGAGATGGGGGAGGGTGAAGATATCCCCCCCCCCCCGCCGCGCATGGACTCCAAGAAATATGGTGATAATGTGAGGTGGGCCATGCGGGAGTATGGACCACTTCCAT
>NC_041381.1:424149071-424158505 GCF_002162155.2 Triticum dicoccoides
TGCTCCCCCTTCAAATGCCAGCTGCCTGCATTCATAGCAAGTAGTAGTACAATACTGGGCTATAAGCCCTCTTATGTGGAGGAGAGAGAGTCATTGACAAAGTCAAGGAGTGGGCTCTGCAAGAGCCCGTCTCTACACGTGCTCCTGGGTATAAAAAACTAATTCTAAAAAAGAGGTATAAAAACAATTGTGTCTAAAAAAGAAGGTAAAAAACATTTGAGAGGAAATAGATATAGAAAAAGTGAGAAAAAGTTGGAACCTTATAGTCAACACTATGGTACATGAGGAAGGAGGGAGTTGTGCCCATGCCAAGTTCACTCGGCTGTCATGTTTCACACTTCTCCATCGTAACAATGGAGACAATAGCTTTCGTAAAAAATAAACAATGAATACTCGTTGCTCGTCCTTGATATCGGAAAGAATACTTTCATTCACCGAAATGTGGCACGTCGACCATCCTGGTCCACCTGCCATGCAGAAAATTATCCTGGTCCACCCCGGTCATAGCGTAGGCCCAACCTTTCCTACTGTAAGTTGGTCGAACGAAGGAACCATCATGATTTCGTTGAATTCCGCTTCTTCAAGAAAACTTATTGTACCCGCAATACTGCTACCACACGCGAAGACTGGACGGCACTGTAGCACGACATATCACTGAAACCCACTGGTCCAAACTAGCCCGCCTAGGATTTGTACGTCTTTGTACTTCTATGATTTTGTGTTCTAAAAACATATCCTTTGTCAATCTAACGATTAGGAGTAGAAAGAGGGTCTTTCTCTCTCTCTAGATCTCTCTCCATCCCACAACCCCTCTAGCACACATACACACTCTCTGTAGACACTCTGAAAGTACGACGTCACTACACATTCATGCTTCCAACAAAACAATTACACATTCATGCATGTTAGAAGTACGTGCCAATTTTGTCGGCTAATAATGGGAGGCCTCCTTTGGTTTAGAGGAGTCTTGTAGGAATTTCATATGATTGGATTTCTATAGGAAAAATTTCTATAGAGCCTTTTGGTTTATAGGAATAGAATCATATTCGTATGGAGGAATTCTTCCAATCCTCCACATTTCATAGGAAAATAAACATTAGCCCAGACTCAATGGAAAAAATCCTATGATGTGAATCAAAGGGCATCTCCTTTCCTATTCCTACTCATAGGATTTAACATACATGTATTCTCATTTCCTATGACTTTCCTATTGCTACAATTTTGCTACCGTGTGAACCAAATGAGGCCTTAATGTATACATGAACCAACTCTTTGAGTTTGATGTGAATTAATGTATAATTGTGGACTATTGTTTGATCGATCGCTAACCCTACAATTTAAGGAGCTTGGGCTATTGGCCGATCAATGACGGAACAGACCTATATGAAGGAAATATGCCCTAGAGGCACTAATAAAGTTATTATTTATTTCCTTAATTCATTATAAATGTTTATTATTCATGCTAGAATTGTATTAACCAGAAACTTAGTAAATGTGTGAATACATAGACAAAACTTATAGTCCCTAGTATGCCTCTACTTGACTAGCTTGTTAATCAAAGATGGTTATGTTTCCTAACCATAGACATGTTGTCATTTGATGAATGGGTTCACATCATTAGGAGAATCATGTGATGGACATGACTCATCCGTTAGCTTAGCATTATGATCAGTACAGTTTCATTCCTACTGCAATCTTCATGACTTATACATGTTCCCCAGACTATAAGATTATACAACTCCCGAATACCGGAGGAACACTTTTGTGTGCTACCACATGTCACAATGTAAATGGGTCATTATAAAGGTGCTCTACACGTGTCTCTGAAGGTGTTTGTTGGGTTGGCAGAGATCGAGATTAGGATTTGTCACTCTATGTTTCTGAGAGGTATCTCTTGGCCCTCTTGGTAATACTCATCACTATAAGACTTGCAAGCATTGTGACTAATGAGTTAGTTGCGGGATGAAGTATTACGGAACGAGTAAAGAGACTTGCCGGTAACGAGATTAAACTAGGTATTGAGATACCGACGATCAAATCTCGGGCAAGTAACATACCGATGACAAAGGGAACAATGTATGTTGTTATGCGGTTTGACCGATAACGATCTTCGTAGAATATGTAGGAGCCAATATGAGCATCCAGGTTCCGCTATTGGTTATTGACCAGAGATGTGTCTCGGTCATGTCTACATAGTTCTCGAACCCGTAGGGTCTGCACGCTTAAAGTTCGATGACGATATGTATTATGAATTATGTGTTTTTTATGACCAAAGTTTGTTCGGAGTCCCGGATGACATCACGAACATGATGAGCAGTCTCGAAATGGTCGAGACATAAATATTGATATATTGGACGACTATATTCGGACACCAGAAGTGTTTCAGAGAAGTTTCAGATAAAACCGGAGTGCCGGGGGGGGTACCGGAACCCCCCACGGAACTAATGGGCCTTGATGGGCCCTAGTGGAGAGAGAGGAGGGCTACGGGAGGGCTGGCTGCACCCCCCCCCCCTTGACTCCGAATAGGACAAGGGAAGGGGGCGGCGCCCCGCCCCCCCTTCCTTCTCCCTCTTTCCCTCTCCTTCATTCCCCCTCTCTCCTTGGTGGAAACCTACTAGGACTTGGAGTCCTAGTAGGATTCCCCCTTTTTTGGGGTGTACCAAGGAGGGCTGGCCGGCCTCCCCTCCCTCCTTTATATACGGGGGCAGGGGGCACCCCTAGAACACACAAGTTGATCTTTTAGCTGTGTGTGGTGCCCCCCTCCACAATTACACACCTCGATCAAACCGTTGCGGAGCTTAGGCGAAGCCCTGCGCCGGTAGCATCATCATCAGCATCACCACGCCGTCGTGCTAACGGAACTCACCCTCAGACTCAACTGGATCAAGAGTACGAGGGACATCATTGACCTGAATGTGTGCTGAAGCGGAGGTGTCGTACGTTTGGTACTTGGATCGATCGGATCATGAAGACATACGACTACATCAACCGTGTTGTCATAACGCTTCCGCTTTCGGTCTACGAGGGTACGTAGACAACACTCTCCCCTCTCGTGGATATGCATCAGCTGGAGATAGAGCTTGCATGATCGTAGGAATTTATTTGAAATTACTGCATTCTCTAATAGTGGCATCTGAGCCAGGTCTATGCCTAGATGTCATACTGCTTAACAACATGTCATACTTTGATTTGGCAGTATTGTTGGATGAAGCGGCTCAAACCGACATTACGCGTACGCTTACGCGAGACTGGTTCTACCGACGTGCTTTGCACATAGGTGGCTAGCGAGTGTCTGTCTCTCCAACTTTAGTTGAATCGAGTGTGGCTACACCCGGTCCTTGTTGAAGGTTAAAACAACACACTTGATGAAAAATCCTCGTGGTTTTGATGCGTAGGTAAGAACGGTTCTTGCTAGAAGCCCATAGGAGCCACGTAAAAACTTGCAACAACAATGTAGAGGACGTCTAACTTGTTTTTGCAGGGCTTGCTGTGATGTGATATGGTCAAGCATGATGTGATATAAATTGGTGTATGAGATGATCATGTTTTGTAACACAGTTATCGGCAACTGGGAGGAGCCATATGGTTGTCACTTTATTGTATGCAATGCAATCGCCATGTAATTGTTTTGCTTTATCACTAAGCGGTAGCGATACTCGTTGTAACAATAGTTGGCGAGACGACAACGATGCTACGATGGAGATCAAGGTGTCGCATCGGTGACGATGGATATCATGACGATGCTTCGGTGATGGAGATCATAAGCACAAGATGATGATGGCCATATCATGTCACATATTTTGATTGCATGTGATGTTTATCCTTTATGCATCTTATTTTTCTTAGAACGTCGGTAGCATTATAAGATGATCCCTTACTAAATTTCAAGGTACAAGTGTTCTCCTTGGGTATGCACCTTTGCTACAGTTTGTCGTGCCAAGACACCACGTGATGATCGGGTGTGATAAGCTCTACGTTCACATACAACGGGTGCAAGCCAGTTTTGCACACGCGGAATACTCGGGCTAAACTTGACGAGCCTAGCATATGCAGATATGGCCTCGGAATACTGGAGACCAAAAGGTCGAGCATGAATCATATAGTAGATATGATCAACATAGTGATGTTCACCATTGAAAACTACTCCATCTCACGTGATGATCGGACATGGTTTAGTTGATTTGGATTGCGTGATCATTTAGATGACTAGAGGGATGTCTATCTAAGTGGGAGTTCTTAAGTAATATGATTAATTGAACTTTAATTTATCATGAACTTAGTCCTGATAGTATTTTGCAAATGATGTTGTAGATCAATAGCTCGTGTTATAGCTTCCCTATGTTCTTATATGTTCCTAGAGAAAACTAAGTTGAAAGATGATAGTAGCAATGATGCGGACTGGGTCCATGATCTAAGGTTTATCCTCATTGCCGCATAGAAGAATTATGTCCTTGATGCACCGCTAGGTGACTGGCCTATTACAGGAGCAGATGCAGACATTATGAACGTTTGACTAGCTCAATATGATGACTACTTGATAGTTTAGTGCACCATGCTTTATGGCTTATAATCGGGACTTGAAAGACATTTTGAACATCATGGACCATATGAGATGTTCCAGGAGTTGAAGTTAATATTTCAAGAAAATACCCGAGTTGAGAGATATGAAGTCTCCAACAAGTTCTATAGCTAAAAGATGGAGGAGAATAGCTCAAGCAGTGAGCATGTGGTCAGATTGTCTGGGTACTACAATCGCTTGAATCAAGTGGGAGTTAATCTTCCAGATAAGATAGTGATTGACAGAGTTCTCTAGTCACCATCACCAAGTTATTGGAACTTCGTGATGAACAATAGTATGGAAGGGATGACGAAAACGATTCTCGAGCTCTTCGTGATGCTGAAATCGACAAAGGTAGAAATGAAGAAAGAGCATCAAGTGTTGATGATTTACAAGACCACTAGTTTCAAGAAAAGGGCAAAGGGAAAGAAAGGGAACTTCAAGTAGAATGACAAGAAAGTTGTCACTCCCGTAAAGAAGCCCAAAGCTGGACCAAAGCCTGAAACTGAGTACTTCTACTACAAAGGAACTGGTCACTAGAAGTGGAAATGCCCTGAATATTTGGTGGATAAGAAGGATGGCAAAGTGAACAAGGGTATATTTGATATACAGTTTATTGATGTGTACCTTACTAGTGTTTATAGTAGCCCCTGGGTATTTGATACTTGTTCGGTAGCTAAGATTAGTAACTCGAAACATGAGTTACAGAATAAATAGAGACTAGTTGAGGGAGAAGTGACGATGTGTGTTGGAAGTGGTTCCAAGATTGATATGATCATCATCGCAAACTCCCTATACTTTCGTGATTAGTGTTGAAACTAAATAAATGTTATTTGGTGTTTGCGTTGAGCATAAATGTTATTAGATCATGTTTATTGCGATACGATTATTCATCTAAGACAGAGAATGAACTGTTATTCTGTTTACATGAATAAAACCTTCTATGGTCATACACCCAAAGTTGATGGTTTATTGAATCTTGATCGTAGTGATACACATATTCATAATATTGATGCCAAAAAGATGCAAAGTTGATAATGATAATACAACATATTTGTGGCACTGCCTTTTGGGTCATATCGGTGTAAAGCGCATGATGAAACTCCATAAAGATGGATTTTTGGAATCACTTGACTATGAATCATTTGATGCTTGCGAACCGTACCTTATGGGCAACATGACTAAAACTCCGTTCTCCGGAACAATGTAACGAGCTAGTGACTTATTGAAAATAATACATACTTATGTATGCAGTCTAATGAGTGTTGATGCTCGTGGCGGGTATCGTTATTTTCTGACCTTCACAGATGATTTGAGCAAATATGGGCATATCTACTTAATGAAACACAAGTCTGAAACATTTGAAAAGTTCAAAGAATTTCATAGTGAAGTGGAGAATCATTGTAACAAGAAAATAAAGTTTCTACGATCTGATCGTAGAGGAGAATATTTGAGTTATGAGTTTGGCCTTCATTTAAAAAAATGTGGAATAGTTTCACAGCTCACGCCACATGGAACACCACAGCGTAATGGTGTGTCTAAACGTCGTAACCGCACTTTATTGGATATGGTGCGATCTATGATGTCTCTTACCAGATTACCACTATTGTTTTGGGGTTATGCATTAGAGGCAGCTGCATTCACTTTAAATAGGGCACCATCAAAATCTGTTGAGACGATGCCTTATGAACTGTGGTTTGGCAAGAAACCAAAGTTGTCGTTTCTTAAAATTTGGGGCTGCGATGCTTATGTGAAAAAGCTTCAACCTGATAAGCTCGAACTCAAATCGGAGATGTGTGTCTTCATAGGACACCCAAAGGAAATTGTTGGGTACACCTTCTATCACAGATCCAAAGGCAAAATCTTTGTTGCTAAAATGGATCCTTTCTAGAGACGGAGTTTCTCTCGAAAGAAGTGAGTGGGAGGAAAGTAGAGATTGATAAGGTAATTATACCTTCTCCCAAATTGGAAAGTAGTTCATCATAGAAATCAGTTCCGGTCATTCCTACACCAATTAGTGAGGAAGCTAATGATGATCATGAAACTTCAGATCAAGTTACTACAGAAACTCGTAGGTCTTCCAGAGTACGGTTCGCACCAGAGTGGTACGGTGATCCTATTATAGAAGTCATGTTAATAGACCATGTTGAACCAACGAACTATGATGAAGCGATGATGAGCCCAGATTGCGTGAAATGGCTTGAGGCCATGAAATCTAAGACAACATCCATGTATGAGAACAAAGTGAGGACTTTGGTGGACTTGCTTGATGATCTGAAAAAATAAATGGATCTTCAGGAGGAAGACGGACATAGATAGTAGTGTTACTATCTACAAAGCTTGACTTATCGGAAAAAGGTTTTCGACAAAGTTCAAGGAGTTGACTGCGATGAAACTTTCTCACCCGTTACGATGCTTAAGTCTGTCCGAATCATGTTAGCAATTGCTCTATTTTATGATTATCAAATTTGGCAGATGGATGTCAAAACTGCATTCCTGAATGGATTTCTGGAAGAAGAGTTGTATATGATGCAACAACAAGGTTTTGTCGATCCAATGGGTGCTAACAAAATGTGCAAGCTCCAGCGATCCATTTATGGACTGGGGCAAGCCTCTCGGAGTTGGAATAAACGCTTTGATAGTATGATCAAAGCATATGGGTTTATACAGATTTTTGGAGAAGCCTGTATTTACAAGAAAGTGAGTGGGAGCTCAGTAGCATTTCTAATATTATATGTGGATGACATATTGTTGATTGGAAATGATATAGAATTTCTGGATAGCATAAAGGGATATTTGAATAAGAGTTTTTTCAATGAAAGACCTCTGTGAAGCTGCTTACATATTGGGCATCAAGATCTATAGAGATAGATGAAGACGCTTAATTGGACTTTCACAAAGCACATACCTTGGTAAAGTTTTGAAGAAGTTCAAAATGAATCAGTCAAAGAAAGGGTTCTTGCCTGTATTACAAGGTGTAAAGTTGAGTAAGACTCAAAGCCCGACCACGGCAGAAAATAGAAAAAGAATGAAAGTCATTCCCTATGCCACAGTTATAGGTTCTATAAAGTATGTTGTGTTGTGTACTAGACTTATTGTGTACCCTGCCCTGAGTTTAGCAAGGGAGTACAATTTTGATCTAGGAGTAGATCACTGGATAGCGTTCAAGATTATCCTTAGTGAGGACTAAGGAAATATTTTTTGATTATGGAGGTGATAAAAGAGCTCGTCATAAAGAGTTATATCGATGCAAGCTTTTACACCAATCCAGATGACTCTAAGTCTCAATCTGGATACATATTGAAAATGGGAGCAATTAGCTAGAGTAGCTCCATGCAGAGCATTGTAGACATATAATATTTGCAAAATACAATACGACTCTGAATGTGACAGACCCGTTGACTAAACTTCTCTCACGAGCAAAACAAGATCACATCTTAGTACTCTTTGGGTGTTAATCACGTAGCGATGTGAACTAGATTATTGACTCTAGTAAACCCTTTGGGTGTTGGTCACATGACGATGTAAACTATGGGTATTAATCACATACATATGTGAATATTGGTGTTAAATCACATGGTGATGTGAACTAGATTATTGACTCTACTACAAGTGGGAGACTGAAGGAAATATGCCCTAGATGCAATAATAAAGTTATTATTTATTTCCTTAATTCATGATAAATGTTTAATATTCATGCTAGAATTGTATTAACCAGAAACTTAGTACATGTGTGAATACATAGACAAAACTTATAGTCCCTAGTATGCCTCTATTTGACTAGCTCGTTAATCAAAGATGGTTATGTATCCAAACGTAGACATGTGTTGTCATTTGATGAACGGGATCACATCATTAGGAGAATGATGTGATGGACATGACCCATTCGTTAGCTTAGCATTATGATCGTTACAGTTTCATTGCTACTGCTCTCTTAATGACTTAAGGCCCAGTTCTTTTGCCAGAATCTGGGGATTCTCCCAGAATCCGACCCCTACCCAGCTTCTCCCAGAATCTTTGAGCCTCATTTGTTTTACAATCCTATCTAGTTAGGGCCTAATTAGATAGGATTGTAAAACAAATGGGGCTGAAAGATTTTGGGAGAAGCTAGGTAGGGGTCGGATTCTGGGAGAATCTAGGGATTCTAGCAAAAGAACTGGGCCTTATACATGTTCCTCAGACTATGAGATTATGCAACTCCCGAATACCGGAGGAACACTTTTTGTGCTACCAAACTTCACAACATAAATGGGTGATTATAAAGGTGCTCTACAGGTGTCTCCGAAGGTGTTTGTTGGGTTGGCATAGATCGAGATTAGGATTTGTCACTCTGTGTTTCGGAGAGGTATCTCTTGGCCCTCCGGGTAATACTCGTCAATATAAATCTTTTCAGCATTGTGAATAATGAGTTAGTTGCGGGATGAAGTATTACGGAACGAGTAAAGAGACTTTCCGGTAACGAGATTGAACTAGGTATTCAGATACCGACGATCGAATCTCGGGCAAGTAACATACCGATGACAAAGGGAACAACGTATGTGGTTATGCGGTTTGACCGATAAATATCTTCGTAGAATATGTAGGAGCCAATATGAGCATCCAGGTTCTGCTATTGGTTATTGACCAGAGATGTGTCTCGGTCATGTCTACATAGTTCTCGAACCCGTAGGGTCCGCACGCTTAACGTTCGATGACGATATGTATTATGAGTTATGTGTTTTTGATGACCGAAGTTTGTTCGGAGTCCCGGTTGAGATCACGGACATGATGAGGAGTATCAAAATGTTTGAGACATAAAGATTGATATATTGGACGACTATATTCGGACACCGAAGTGTTCTGAAGAAGTTTCGGATAAAACTAGAGTGCCAGAGGG
>NC_041381.1:424158772-424164660 GCF_002162155.2 Triticum dicoccoides
ATGGGCCTTAGTGGAGAGAGAGGATGGCAGCAGGAGGGCTGTCCCCCTTGAGTCCGACTAGGACAAGGGAAGGGGGGGCGGCGCCCCCCTTTCCTTCTCCCTCTCTCCCTCTCCTTCCTTCCCCCTCTCTCCTTCTTGGTGGAAACCTACTAGGACTTGGAGTCCTAGAAGGATTCCCCCTTTTTTGGGGTGCACCAAGGAGGGCTGGCCGGTCTCCCCTCCCTCCTTTATATATGGGGGCAGGGGGGAACCCTAGAACACACAAGTTGATCTTTTTGCCGTGTGTGGTGCCCCTCTCCATTGTTGCACACCTCGATCATACCGTTGCGGAGCTTAGGCGAAGCCCTGCGTCGGTAGCATCATCATCACCATCACCATGTCATCATGCTGACGGAACTCACCCTCGGCCTCAACTGGATCAAGAGTACGAGTGACGTCATCGAGTTGACCATGTGCTGAACGCGGAGGTGCCGTACGTTCGGTACTTGGATCGGTCGGATCGTGAACGTACGACTACATCAATCATGTTGCCATAACACTTCCGCTTTCGGTCTACGAGGGTACGTAGAAAACACTCTCCCCTCTGGTTGCTATGCATCAGCTAGAGATAGATCTTGCGTGATCGTAGTATTTCTTTTGAAATTACCGCGTTCCCCAACACTATAAGTGTACCACGAGCTCATCAGCCCCAATGTTTCTCTTCGGTGATTGTTTTGCAAGTACTATAGCTCACACAGTAGCTAACCTACTAACACCAAGAATCATCAAACAAACCCTGCTGATATGATAAATAGTTCAAACATGCATCTAAGCATGCCATATATTACATCAAAATCTGGTGATGATACATCTGTTTCCATAACTCAGAGAGGGTTCAGATGATTCACTATCAAACAAAAGTAGCAAGTACCGCCCACACAAGACAGCACACTAGCCCTAATTAAGATGGTTTGATAACATGCATTGTTCTGCTAATTAAATAGAATGCAAACTACCTTGAAGGATTAGCGCAACCAACTATTTCTTGTCATCAATCTCTCGGGCAATGACTACAGCACAGACAACGGCATGGGAATCGATCTCTGGGCAATGTCCATAGGACGAACCGCGACATCGGAATCGATCTCTGGGGCGATGTCCAAAGGACGGACAATGGCGTCGAAATCGATCTCTGGGTGATGTCCACAGGTTGGACAGCGGCATCGGAATCGATATCCAGGGCGATGTCCATAGGACAGACCGTGACATCGAAAACGATCTCTGGGGCGTTGTCCACAGGATGGACCACGACATGGGAATCATCAAGGACGTCCACCGGCACCTGCACAACCCTAACATATTAGCAAGCACATTGCAAATAATCAAAAACCACAACTATGGTAAGACATTTTTTACCTTGTGCAGCTCACCAGGGGATCCTATCCCTCCGAGGGCCATCGCCTTGCCAGGGAATACTGCTTCTCAACAGCGACTATCTCCTCAAACTCGGCCTTGAGCCTCTCACTGGTGGCCATTAGTGTTTCTGGGGTAGGCATGGTGGGGCCCATACTGTTCTTCCAGCTTTCTTTGAGGAGTTCGTCCGCCAACATCGTCAACTCTTTGGTCACTGCTTGTTTCTTGGAGTTCCTCATCTCCATGGGTTGGCCCGCTGACATGGCTAATCATTGGTCGGTGCTCGCTTCCTGAAGATCTCTGTCTCGAGTGGGTTGCCGCCGGCAACTCTTTGCCAAGTGCTCTAGGATCCATCAATAAACTGACAAACAAAAAGCAATCTAAAGGAAACCACAATCGCAATGAAAATGGGAAAATAATAGGTTGTGAGAATCATTCGGTGCTTCGCAAAAAGAAGATTCTTGGAATGAAAATATAGTAGCATCACCAATTCGCCTACCTTTCCTTCGTCGGTATAGAAGAAAAATGGCAGCAGTGAGTAAGCCTGGAGTGAGGTTTTCCTCAAGGGGAGAAAGGGCTTCAATGAGCATTCCAGTGAAATGATGGTTGCCTCGTCCAGTCCAACTTCGAGGCCACTTTACCACTACTGGTAAATGTGTGGGTTTTGTGATATGACGGGTGATCATGACGTCCACACTAGGGTTACCGGTGAGTCTCGACTGTAGCATCTCACTGTGATTCGGTGGATGGCACGCGGGCTCGGATGCTTTGATGTCCCGCATGTAGATAGAGTGGCTAGTCATATACAGTACTCCGTCCTGGTTTATTGGTCCCTATGATAAGTCTGTGCCAAATTTTGACTATAAATTTAACTAACCAAATGTTCATGCATGTCACAAAAAATTGCATCATTGAAAACTATTGTCAAATACGAACCAACGGATATAATTTTTGTTAACATGCACTAACATTTTGCCAGTTAAATCTTTGGTCAAAATTTCACACAAATTACAAAGGAGCCCAATAAATTTTGTACTCTCACATTTTGTTTTGAGGATACTCCCACATAGAAAATATAAATAATAATGCATGTTGGGGTAGCCCACGTTTCCGATAATTTTAGTCGTGGGCTTGTTCACAAATTTTACGAGACGGTGGTTGTTCACTTAATGGAGGGTCTAGTACCAGACTTGAACGATACAAAGTGCGACCTGGCACACTGTAACACCACTTGGAATAAGCGGGTAGTTATCTAAAAAACAATCAAAAACTCAAAAAAACAGTGACCTGGCACGTACACAATTTTAAATGATTGTTTTGATGGAGTGAAAAAGAAAACTACCCACTATACATATGTATATATATATATATATGCCGGAGACTCCGCGCTTTCTTGCTAGGGTTGCTCTATTCACACACTCTCAACCTATCCAGATCTAAACAAGATAGCGGTGGTAAACACTATCTTTTGATAACCCACAAGTATAGGGGATCGCAACAGTTTTCAAGGGTAGAGTAATCAACCCAAATTTATTGATTCGCCACAAGGGGAGCCAAAGAATATTCTCAAGTATTAGCAGCTGAGTTGTCAAGTCAACCACACCTGAAAGACTTAATATCTGCAACAAAGTATTTAGTAGCAAAGTAGTATGGATGTAACAGTGGAAAAAGTAACAGTAGCATTTTTGTGGTGATCGTAACAGTGGCAACGGAGAAGTAACTAAGCAAAGTTCAATATATGGAAAGCTCGTAGGAAATGGATCAATGATGGATAATTATGTTGGATGCAATTGTCATGCAACAGTTATAACATAGGGTGACACAGAACTAGCTCTAGTTCATCAATGTAATGTAGGCATGTATTTCGAATATAGTCATACGTGCTTATGGAAAAGAACTTGCATGACATCTTTTGTCCTACCCTCCCATGGTAGAGGGGTTCTCATGGAAACTAAGGGATATTAAGGCCTCCTTTTAATAGAGTACGGACCAAAGCATTAGCACTTAGTGAATACATGAACTCCTCAAACTACGGTCATCACCGGGAGTGGTCCCGATTATTGTCACTTCGGGGTTGCCGGATCATAACAGATGGTAGGTGACTATTGACTTGCAAGATAGGATCAAGAACTCACATAAATTCACGAAAACATAATAGGTTCAGATCTGAAATCATGGCACTCGGGCCCTAGTGACAAGCATTAAGCATGGAAAAGTCATAGCAACATCAATCTTAGAACATAATGGATACTAGGGATCAAACCCCAACAAAACTAACTCGATTACATGGTAAATCTCATCCAACCCATCACCGTCCAGCAAGCCTACGATGGGATTACTCACTCATGGCGGTGAGCATCATGAAATTGGTGATGGAGGATGGTTGATGATGACGATGGCGACGGATTCCCCTCTCCGGAGCCCTGAATGGACTCCAGATTAGCCCTCCCGAGGAAGATTAGGGCTTGGCGGCGGCTCCGTATCATAAAACACGATGAATCCTTCTCTCTGTTTTTTTCTCCCCGAAGGTGAATATATGGAGTTGGAGTTGAGGTCGGTGGAGGTCCACGGGGCCCACAAGGTGGGGGGGCACGCCCCAGGGGGGTGGGCACGCCCTGCACCCTCGTGGACAGGGTGTGGGCCCCCTTACGTTGATTCTTTCACCAATATTTTTTATTAATTCCAAAATGTGTCTCCGTGGATTTTCAGGTCATTTCGAGAACTTCCATTTTTGCACAAAAATAACACCATGGCAATTCTGTTGAAAACAACGTCAGTCCGGGTTAGTTCCATCAAATCAAGCAAGTTAGAGTCCAAAACAAGGGCAAAAGTGTTTGGAAAAGTAGATACGTTGGAGACGTATCAACTCCCCCAAGCTTAAACCTTTGCTTGTCCTCAAGAAATTCTGTTGACAAACTGAAAGTGATAAAGAAAAAACTTTTACAAACTCTAATTGATCTTGTTGTTGCAAATATGTAAAGCCAGCATTCAAGTTTTCAGCAAAGATTATGAACTAACCATATTCACAATAACAATAAGGTCTCACATTTACTCATATCCATGGCATAATCAACTAGCGAGCAATAATAATAAATCTTGGATAACAACACTCTCTCAAAACAATCATAATATGATATAACAAGATGGTATCTCGCTAGCCCTTTCTGAGACCACAAAACACAAATGCAAAGCATCCCTGAAGATCAAGGACTGACTAAACATTCTAATTCATGGCAAAAGAGATCCAGTCACAGTCATACTCAATGTAAATTAATAACAATGCATGCAAATGACAATGGGCTCTCCAATTGGTGCTTTTTAATAAGAGGATGAAGACTCAACATAAAAGTAAATAGATAGTCCCTTTGCAGAGGGAAGCAGGGATTTGCAGAGGTGCCAGAGCTCGAGTTTTGAAACAAAGATAAATAATATTTTGAGTGGCATACTTTCATTGTCAACATAGCAACCAAGAGATCTCAATATCTTCCATGCTACATACATAATAGGCGGTTCCCAAACTGAATGGTAAAGTTTATACTCCCCCACCACCAATGAGCATCAATCCATGGCTGGCCCGAAACAACGGGTACCGTCCAACTAACAACAATCCCGGGGGAGTTTTGTTTGCAATTATTTTGATTTGATTTGAGCATGGGACTGGGCATCCCGATTACCTGCCATTTTCTCGTGAATGATGAGCAGAGTCCACTCATCGTGAGAATAACCCACCTAGCATGGAAGATATAGACATCCCTAGTTGATACATGAGCTATTCGAGCATACAAAACAGAATTTCATTTGAAGGTTTAGAGTTTGGCACATACAAATTTACTTGGAAGGGCAGGTAAATACCGCATATAGGAAGATATGGTGGACTCATATGTAATGACTTCGGGGTTTATGGAAGTGGATGCACAATCAGTATTCCTGTTTAGTACAAGTGAAGGCTAGAAAGAGACTAGGAAGCGACCAACTAGAGAGCGACAACAGTCATGAACATGCATTAAGATTAACCAACAATTAGTGCAAGCATGAGTAGGATATAAATCACCAAGAATATAAATATCGTGAAGGCTATGTTGATTTTGTTTCAACTACATGCGTGAACATGTGCCAAGTCAAGCCACTTGAATCATTGAAAGGAGGATACCACCCTATCATACCACATCACAACCATTTTAATAGCATGTTGGCACGCAAGATAAACCATTATAAGCTCCTAGCTAATTAAGCATGGCATGAGCAACTATAATCTCTAATTGTCATTGTAAATATGTTTTCATCCGTAATAAGTTGAATCAGGAACAATGAACTAATCATTTTTACAAAAACAAGATAGGTCGAGTTCATACCAGCTTCTCTCATCTTAATCATTTCATCATATATCGTCATTATTGGCTTTCACTCGCACGACCGAATGGTGTGGATAATAATAATAGTGCACGTGCATTAGACTAAGATGGAATCTGCAGACATTTAATTCAAAGGAGAAGACA
>NC_041381.1:424165045-424237539 GCF_002162155.2 Triticum dicoccoides
AGAAAAGAAAAGAAATAAAACTTATTTACACGGGATAGCTCCCAAAAAGCAAAAGAAGAACGAGAAATCTTTTTGGGTTTTCTTTTAATATTACTACTACAAGCATGGAAAGTAAACTAGCTGAAGGCTACAACTAACTTTTTGGTTTTTCTTAAGATTTTTCGAACACACAAGAAGAAAGCAGCAAAAGAAAATAAACTAGCATGGATAGTACAATGAAAAAGTATGAACACCGACAACTGGAATGAGTGTGTGAACATGAATGTAATGTCGGTGAGAAATACGTACTCCCGCAAGCTTAGGCTTTTGGCCTAAGTTGGTCTATGGCCAAAACTGGCCTTGTGGATATCCAAAGTCATAGTTGGGGTTGTACTGAGATGCAGCATCTACTGCCTGCAGAGTTGTTGCTTGGAGGCGAGCTTCCTCCTCCTCCACTAATATTCATTCGCCTCCTCCCTGGTTATAAAATATCTCCTTTTTGCCTGAAAGTTAAAGAAAGTAGAAGCAGGGAGAGTAACATGGACAGTATGTCGTGTGTCAAAGATTAGTCGGTACTGGAGGAACTGTTCGTTCCTCTCAAGAAACTGATGGTGAACCATAGAACTATAATCTAGATAAGCAAGTGGCAACTCAATATCATTTCCATTTATGGGTATACCAAGATAATTACCTACACGAGTTGCATAAATTCCACCAAACAAATATCCACTTTTACCATTAAGGTGTAACCACCGTGCAACTATGGCCCCCCAAGTTATATTGTTTATCACCTAATACCGCACTCTTGAGGATGCTAAGATCTAGAACGAACATGTGACAAACCTCATCTTTATTGTTAATGCACCTACCTATAAAGAGAGCAAAGTAATGTATGGAAAGGAAATGAATGCTCCCTATGGTAGCTTGTGCGATTTCTCTAGTTTCTCCCATAGTGATACTAGCAAGAAAGTCTTTATATTCAGATTTGCGAGGTTCACTAACATTGCCCCACTACGGGATTTTACAAGCAGTATTAAAATCTTCAAGGTCCATGGTATATGATTTATCATAGAGTAAAATAAAACAGTGTGAGTATTGTCGTGGAAGAAAATTTAAACCTCCTCACAAAGGAATCAGTGAGGTAGTAGTACTGTCGGCACTTATCTGACACGAAGTCCTCAAGATCAGCATTGCGTGCATACAAATCAAATTCGTCCTTGAAGCCTGCTTGGACAATAAATTATTCCGACGGCCATTCATAAGGCCGCACTTGAGCTTCCCTTGGTTGTTCAGAGTCCAGCTCACGTATTGCGAGCCTTGCTTCTTGCTTCCTTGAAGAACCACCTTGGTACATTTTTCTTCCTATGAAAAATTTCTGAAATTTTTAGTGACTCAAAATAAAAGTGAACCAAACTCAACAAGATTGATAGCAACTACTCCCACAAGTGCCTAGAGGCTATATCATGCATTAAAACTACTTTGGGCCATATAAATTTGCCATGCAAGCTCAAGAAAAGGGTCACCTCAGCAGCAAAAAATTGCAATAAATAAAGCACTAGAACAAAAACTAATTGGACCATTGGAGGAGTCACATACCGAAGAACAATCTCCCAAAGCAGTTTTGTGAATGGAGCATTGAGCAAGGAGATCAAAAATGGCAGCAAAACAAGCTAGAACACGGGTCTGAGCTGTGGGATGATTTTTTCTGGAGGAAGACAAAGTGTGTGGGTGCTGGAATAAGTGGATGGGGGCCATGTGGAGTCCATGAGGCAGGGGGCGCGCCCCAGGGTGTGGGCGCGCTCTGTGCCCTCGTGGCCAAATGGTGGGGCCCCCTGGTGTGTTCTAAGTGCTACAAATTCTTAAATATTCTACAAAAAACCATACTTCATTTTCAGGGTATTTGGAGAACTATTATTTCTAGGGTATTTTTTTATTCCACGGATAATTCAGAAAATAGACAGAAAATACTATTTTTGCTTTATTTAATCTAAATAACAGAAAGTAAAAGGAGGGTAGATAGAGTTGTGCTTTCTAACGTCATCCATCTCATGCTCATCAAAAGGAATCCACTAACAAGGTTGATCAAGTCTTGTCAACAAACTTCTTCCGAATAACAAGAAATCGGAGAATTTTCGAATTACACTAGGTTACCTCAACGGGGATATGCATGTCCCCAACAATAAGAATATCATATTTCTTTTTGACAGATGGAAGAGGGAATTCAAAACCTCCAATAGTATAGTTGAATTTTTTCCAATAGAATTGATTCTATGAACTTGAGGTTGTTTCTCCGGAAAATGTACCATATGCTCATTACCATTAACATGAAAAGTGGAATTGCCTTTGTTGCAATCAATGACAGCCCCTGCAGTATTCAAAAAGGGTCTACCAAAGATGATCGACATACTGTCGCCTCGGGAATATCAAGGATAACAAAGTCCATTCAAATAGTAACATTTGCAACCACAACAGGCACATCCTCACAAATACCGATAGGTATAGCAGTAGCTTTATCGGCCATTTGCAAAGAGATTTCAGTAGGTGTCAACTTAGTCAAATCAAGTCTACGATATAAAGAGAGAGGCATAACACTAACACCGGCTCCAAGATCACATAAAGCAGTTTTAACATAGTTTTTTTAATGGAGCATGGTATAGTTGGTACTCTTGGATCTCCAAGTTTCTTTGGTATTCCACCCTTAAAAGTATAATTGGCAAGCATGGTGGAAATTTCAGCTTCTGGTATATTTCTTTTATTTCTAACAATATCTTTCATATACTTGGCATAAGGATTCATTTTAAGCATATCAGTCAAAGCATACGTAAAAAGATAGGTCTAATCATTTCAGCAAAGCGCCCAAAATCTTCATCATCCTTTTTCTTGGATGGCTTAGGAGGAAAAGGCATGGGTTTATAAACCCATGATTCTCTTTCTTTACTGTGCTTCCTAGCAACAAAGTCTCTCTTATCATAACATTGATTCTCTGATTGTGGGTTATCAAGATCAACAGCAGGTTCAATCTCTACATCATTGTTATTACTAGGTTGAGCATCAACATGAACATCATCATTAACATTATCACTAGGTTCATGTTCATTATCAGATTGTGTTTCAGCCTCAGAAATAGAAATATCATTGGGATTCTCAGGTGTATCAGTAATGGGTTCACTAGAAGCATGCAAATTCCTATCATTTTTCTTTTTCTTCTTCTTAGAAGGACTAGTTGCATCAATATTAGTTCTCTGAGAATCTTGCTCAACTCTCTTAAGATGGCCCTCAGGATACAGAGGTTCCTGGGTCATTCTGCCACCTCTAGTCATAACTCTTACAACATTGTCATTATTCTTATTATTTAATTCATGGAGCAATTCATCTTGTGCCTTAAGTACTTGTTCTACTTGAGTGGTAACCAAGGATGCATGTTTACTAATAAGCTTAAGGTCACCTTTAACTCTAGACATATAATCACTCAAGTATTTAACCATATAAGCATTACGTTTCAATTTTCTACCAACATAAGCATTGAAGTTTTCTTGTTTAACAATAAAATTATCAAACTCATCCAAGCATTGACTAGCAGACTTGTTACGAGGAATATCACCTTCATCAAATCTATAGAGAGAATTTACCTTTACTACCTGTGGCGGGTTATTAAGACCATATATTTCTTCAATAGGTTGTAAATTCTTAACATCTTCAGCTTTAATACCTTTTTCTTTCATAGATTTCTTTGCCTCTTGCATATCTTGAGGACTGAGAAATATAATACCCATTTTCTTCGGAGTTGGCTTTGGAGTTGGTTCAGGAAGTGTCCAATCATTATCATTACTCCATATATTATTCAATAGCAATTCATCTTGCTCAACGGTTCTTTCCCTGAAACACAACCAGCACAACTATCCAGGTGTCTCTAGAAGCATTGGTTAGTCCATTATAAAAGATATCAAGTATTTCATTTTTCTTGAGAGGATGATCAAGCAAAGCATTCAGTAATCAGAGAAGCCTCCCCCAAGCTTGTGGGAGGCTCTCTTCTTAAATTTGCACGAAATTAAATATTTCCCTTAAGGCAGCTTGTTTCTTATGAGCAGGAAAATGTTTTGCAGAGAAGGAATAAATCATATCCTGGAGACTACGCACACAACCAGGAGCAAGAGAATTAAACCATATTTTAGCATCGCCCTTTAATGAGAAAGGAAATAATTTAAGGATATAATAATAGCGAAATTTTTCCTCATGGGTAAATAGGGTGGCTATATCATTCAATTGAGTAAGATGTACTACAATGGTTTCAGATTCAAAGCCATAGAAAGGATCAGATTCAACCAAAGTAATTAACTCAGGATCGACAGTGAATTCACAATCCTTATCAATAACCAAGATAGGTGAAGTAGCAAAAGCAGGGTCATATTGCATTCTAGCATTCAAAGACTTTTCTTTTAGCTTAGCTAACAGTTTCTTAAGATCATATCTATCTTTGCAAGCAAAAAGATCTCCGATAGTTTCTTCATCCATAACATAACCCTCAGGTACAACAGGCAATTCATATCTAGGGGGAGAATCTTCATCATCACTTTCATCAATATTATCAGTTTCAATAATTTCATTCTCTCTAACCCTAGCAAGTTGTTTATCAAGAAATTCACCTAATGGCATAGTATTATCAAGCAGAGAAGTAATTTCATCATAAGCATCATGCATAGCAGAAGTGGCATCATCAATAACATGTGACATATCAGAATCAATAGCAGGTGTAGGTGTAGGTGTCACAAATTTATTCATAATTGAAGGTGAATCAAGTGCAGAGCTAGATGGCAGTTCCTTACCTCCCCTCATAGTTGAGGGAAATATCTTGGTTCTTTCATCTTTCAAGTTCCTCATAGTGATCAACAGATATAAATCCCAAGTGACTCAAAGAATAGAGCTATGCTCCCCGACAACAGCGCCAGAAAAAGGTCTTGATAACCCACAAGTATAGGGAATCGCAACAGTTTTCGAGGGTAGAGTATTCAACCCAAACTTATTGATTCGACACAAGGGGAGCCAAAGAATATTCCCAAGTATTAGCAGCTGAGTTGTCAAGTCAACCACACCTGAAAGACTTAATATCTGCAGCAAAGTATTTAGTAGCAAAGTAGTATGGAGGTAACAGTGGCAAAAGTAACAGTAGCAGTTTTGTGGTGATCGTAACAGTGGCAACGGAGAAGTAACTAAGCAAAGGTCAATATGTGAAAAGCTCCTGGGCAATGGATCAATGATGGATAATTATGTCGGATGCAATTCATCATGCAACAGTTATAACATAGGGTGACACAGAACTAGCTCCAGTTCATCAATCTAATGTTGGCATGTATTCCGAATATAGTCATACGTGCTTATGGAAAAGAACTTGCATGAAATCTTTAGTCCTACCTCCCGTGGCAGCGGGGTCCTAATGGAAACTAAGGGATATTAAGGCCTCCTTTTAATAGAGTACCAGACCAAAGCATTAGCAGTTAGTGAATACATGAACTCCTCAAACTACGATCATCACCGGGAGTGGTCCCGATTATTGTCACTTCGGGGTTGCTGGATCATAACACATAGTAGGTGACTATTGACATGCAAGATAGGATCAAGAACTCACATATATTCATGAAAACACAATAGGTTCATATCTGAAATCATGGAACTCGGGCCCTAGTGACAAGCATTAAGCATGGCAAAGTCATAGCAACATCAATCTTAGAACATAATGGATACTAGGGATCAAACTCTAACAAAACTAACTCGATTACATGGTAAATCTCATCCAACCCATCACCGTCCAGCAAGCCTATGATGGGATTACTCACTCACGGTGGTGAGAATCATGAAATTGGTGATGGAGGATGGTTGATGATGACGATGGCGACGGATTCCCCTCTCCGGTGCCCCAAACGGACTCCAAATCAGCCCTCCCGAGGAAGATTAGGGCTTGGCGGCGGCTCTGTATCGTAAAACGCAATGAATCCTTCTCTCTGATTTTTTTTCTCCCCAAACATGAATGTATGGAGTTGGAGTTGTGGTCGGTGGAGGTCAAGGGGGCCCACGAGGCAGGGGGCGCCCCTCGGGGGGGTGCACGCCCTTCACCCTCGTGGACAGGGTGTGGGCCCCGTTATGTTGCTTCTTTCGCCAATATTTTTTATTAATTCCAAAATGTGTCTTCGTGGATTTTCAGGTCATTCCGAGAACTTCTATTTTTGCACAAAAATAACACCATGGCAGTTTTGCTGAAAATAGCGTCAGTCCGGGTTAGTTCCATTCAAGTCAGGCAAGTTAGAGTCCAAAACAAGGGCAAAAGTGTTTTGAAAAGTAGATACGTTGGAGACGTATCATATTTCTATCCTCACTGGTGGTTACAGATCCGGACGTATCCTCCTCCGCTGGTGAAGGGGAGGAGGGGCAGCGTTTAGGTTGTTGTTGACAGCAAGGGAGGAGACCCACTGTCGGTCGCACCATTATCTCTGGCCGAGCGCCGACACGGGAGGTCCTCCGATCCCTTTGTCGCTGCCCTAGTGTGGGAGGATCCGGCTCCCACCGCCCACCTATCCACATCTCGACGACCTTCAGGTATATCTTCCTTCAAAATCGGCCTAGCTCTACTTCCCCAGCTCACTATGTCGTTGCATGTGCATCATTTTCTATCTCTGAGGCCCTCTCGATCGGATGGTCCAACGTCACCTAATATATTTTTTATATTGTTAGAGGTAAAGCTACTTCATGGAGTCGAATCTTGTACTTGGTTCAATAATAAATAAAGGGCGGAAATTTAGTATGTACATCGGACTGGGTACAAATAGGAAGGAAAGGGGTGAAAGTAGTACAGACTGGTCATCCATGTGATGCCCCCAATTCAATCGTACACTAATCATACACGCAAATGTGTACGATCAAAATCAGGGCCTCACGGGAAGATATCACAACACAACTCTAGACATAAATTAAAATAATACAAGCTTTATATTACAAGCCAGGGGCCTCGAGGGCTCGAATACAAAAGCTTGATACACAAGAGTCAGCGGAAGCAACAATATCTGAGAACACACATAAGTTAAACAAGTTTTGCCTTAAGAAGGCTAGCACAAAAGCAACACGGTCGAAGAGGCAAGGCCTCCTGCCTGGGACCTCCTAACTACTCCTGATCTTCGGCGGCCTTCATGTAGCAGTATCTGTCGGCGGTGGCATCTTGCTCTAGGGATCCACCATCTGGTTGCATCAACCAGAAAGAAGAAAGAAGGGGCAAAAGGGGTAGCAAAGCAACCATGAGTACTCATCCAAAGTACTCGCAAGCATCATATCTATACTAAGTATGCACTGGTATCAAATGGAAGGTTTGTATCTGTGGACTGAACTGCAGAATGCCAGAATAGAGGGGGAAGGCCAAGCCTATTGAAGACTAGAATTTTCATGCAGCTCCAAGCATCTTGTAGCATGTGGAAAAGTAAAGAATAGCAGTTTATAATTAACAAACATGTTGCAGCATCAACGCCCAGAGATCCTTCCTCAACTCCCTGCGAGGAAAGCAATCCTGGAGCCACATATCCATCACATATCTCAAGTATCCATTTTTAGTTATATAAGATCAGGATATAACACTGAACGTCCATTACCGCGGACACGGTATTCAAATATATATCTTCCCGGCAGGGGTGCACCACGTTACCCAACACGCTTGATCACTCTGGCCAGACACACCTTTCTGGGGTCAATGCCCGGCCTCGGAAGATCAACACGCTGCAGCCCTACCTAGGCTCAGCAGAGAGGTCCCCACAGGTCTACATCTTAAGCACTCCGGGGTCTTGGGCCCATCGCCCATAGCACTCCAGGTCGTTGTGTGCAGGGTCAATACCAGCATTGCCTCGGATGGCCAGCATGATCTGACCGTGCCACATTGATGAACTGGACGTCTGACAAAGCTTCAGCTGATACTGCAACGTCGAGGCCCATAACTATTCTCGCGTGGTGGTTGGTGTGTAAAGGACAGAGGCCAACTCAGAACAAATACCCAAACCTGTTAGTGCATTGGGGGCTCGCGGAGACGAGCAGAGACTCGCGATAAGGTGACCCCATCTCCCCATCTCGTGGACTTACGGCAAGGGCCCAGACTACCCGACCGTGCCAAGTGGAAAACTTGCGGGTGCTCTACGGGCCCGCCTTACTTTCACATCAACTCGCGGGTACCCCTCAGGGCCGACCCGACTTCAACAAGGTCTCAAGTAAAGTCAAGGTAACTATGTGTCCAGACATCAAGGGGAAAACCCGAGGAATCACCGTCGGCAAATTCCACTCGATGTAATCATCAAGGTGAACGTAAGAGGAACCACCCTCGAGGTTCACACTTGAGGGGTTGCACGACAGAGCCGTATCGGGAATGGTGAAGGAGGAACCACCCTCGTTGACCACGACCGAATAGCTACACTACAAAGATCTCATCAGGAGTGATTTATGAGGTGTCACCCTCGACACTTGATGGTAACTCTGCAGAGTCGAGCAACAAAAGGGGTATGATGTGATGTGAGGTGCCGGGCTCTGGTCGTCCATCACGTCGATGATGAAGCAGGGGCAACAAGGACAAGGTGGGGGTCACTGATGGATCACTAACAAACCTATACTAAGCAGTTTAGGATAAGCAAGTAAGGTAGAATAGCAGGTACAAAAGCAGGCTATGCATCAGAATAGGAGTAATCAATTACACTAGAAAAATTTAATGCAAGCATGAGAGAATGGAATGGGCGATATCGGGATGATCAAAAGGGGGGGGGCTTGCCTGGAAGCTCCACTGAAAGGGAAGAAGGGTCGTCGGTGACGTAGTCGGTCACAGGGGCATCAACATCGGTCTCGGGGTCTACCAGAGAGAAGAGGGGGAAGAAATAGTAAATACACACAAACATATGCATAACCTAACAATAAGTGGGGCTAGAGGTGTCTAACGCAGCGTTAGGCGATACTGGCAAAGGGGGAAACATCCGGGAAAGTTTTCCTAGTTCCGGACGTCTGTCATACAGATGACCGGAGGGGGAACGTTCCATGTTCAGGTAGTTAGAGGCATATGACAGGTAAACGAACCGCGTATTTGGATTCATCTCGCTGTTCTGAGCAACTTTCATGTATAAAACCTTTTCATCTGAGCTACGGTTTATTATCTATGATTATAAAAAGATTTTAGCATTTACAGATCTATTTAAAATAACAGAAAAGAAAATATGGCGCCAGCAGAGTGTCAGCATGACATCAGGAGGTCAATAGACCCGCTGGCTGGTCAAACTGACTAGTAGGTCCCACCTGTCATAGACAGAGGGGCTAGTACAGTTTTATTTTAACTAAACAGGGTTAATTAACTACTGGAACCCACCTGTCAGTGTCTCATTTATCTAACTAATTGATTTTAATTATAAAAATGTTTTAGGTAAATTAATTATGCTATGCGGCCCGCATGTCAGTGACACTGGCTGCCCGGTCAGCAGTTGACTGGGTCAACCTAGTTAACCGGGGCCTGCGGGGCCCGCTGGCAGTGACCCTGGGTGGCCCCAGGTGTGCCACATCGGCGGTGGCCAACGGCTTGACGTCGGTGAAGCCAAAACGCGGCGGAGGGCCTCAGGATTCATCGGATTTCGCGTACAGGCAACCGTTTTGCGTGCAAGGGTGCGTTCGAACGAGCGGAGCAGCACGCGTCGAACTGCGATGGTGGCCCGGCCGAAAACGGCCAGAGACGGCGGTGTCAAGCGGCAGAAGTGGCACCGGAGTTCGGGCATGAGTGCAACCGGTGATACACGGCACGGAGGATCGAGCTAGCTATCACTACGGGGCCCTACGCGCGTGCTGAGCACGACTGCAAGCTCGGACGAGCTCATCGACGAGCGTGGCCACGACTGCAAGGCGCACAGCTGCGACCAAAGCTTGGGCACAATGGTGAGCTAGATATGGCGCGCTAGGAGGAGCAAGGAGGTGTTAGGGCGGGCCGGGGGCTTATAGTGGAGCAGCCGAGCAGACTAGTGGGCTCGGTGAAGCACTGGAGTCATCGAGGCCAACGCGCCGATCTCGGCTGCCCGAGAAAGAAGACGAAGACGTGGGCGAGGATGTGGCGGCTCCCAGCTTAGATTCAAGGGGGCGGGCGGCATGGTCAAGCAAAGCACCCCTCCCAGGCATGGTGGTGGCCCGCGGGGATGCCAGTGGCCGTGAAGACGACGGAGGACGGCGGCGACCGTGTCAGTCTCCTCTCCAAAACAAAGCAGAGGGAGAGGTGGATCTGGGGAAGGAGTGGGAGAGGCAGAGAGGGAGAGGGGCGTGGAGTGGGGAGGGATCGAGGCGCTCACGTGGCGGCCTTATCCCCTCATGACGGCGCCGGCGAGGTGGTGCAGCGGCGGCCAGCCTCCTGTAGCGACGGTGTCGGGGGCACAGAGAACCGACCGGGGAGGGGGAGTGGGCTGGCCAGTTGGAGTGGGCCGAGGCCCAATGGGAGGCCAGGGGCTCTTTTCTCTCCTTTATTTTATTGCTTATTTCCTTGTTTAGTTTAGTTTAGGGCATTCAAACAATTTGCAAAAATGTTGGTTCACCACCAACATTAACAAATGAATATTTGCCACATGATGAACATTTTATTTTTGACATTTGAAAACTTTTGAGTTTGACTTGATTTTGAATTTTTAAAAATAGGGTGGATTTGAAACATTGAGAGTTTAACAACAGTAATGATTATGACATGGCATCATTAGCAGGTAATTACTATAGCTTAATTATCAGGCGTCACAATTCTCCTCCACTACAAGAAATCTCGTTCCGAGATTTAAGGGGTGGAAAAGGGGGGTAGACTCGGGAAGTACGAAGCTCAACACAAGATAGGAACATGTGGCTATCTCAGTGAGAGTGGCCTAGAGGCATCTCTCGATTTGAAATTTTAGGAGGTCATCGAGAGCAGGGTAAGGGGATGCAATAAGAAGCTTCAAGCGGGTAGGCAACTGTTTGTTGCATGAAACACAGGGTGAAAGGGGTTCAAAGCAATAGGAATAAGTATTGCGTCTGATACCAGAATAGATCACTAGGAATGTGGCTCATGAATTACATACGAAGCCAAGTGTGAGGAATAACTTAGAAAACTGGGATGTATAGGAGAGTCAGGTTTTGATCTTGTGGAACTGTGGGTTATGGGCCCACCATGTGGGTTAAATGCAGGAAGGGTGCTAACATTTGCACGGTCATGATAGCAAGGCAGGTCAGAGGATAGCATGTCAGTTATGTTGGCAACAACGTTGGTACCAAGGTCGAGGGACGAAGAGAACCATTTTCCTGCTCGTTAAGACGAGGCGGACCACTAGGCAAAGTTCTCGTCCATCGGTGGCTACCGGAATGTCATCAACAATAGCAACAAGGTCTTACTAACAGAGTTTGTACACCGAGGTGTTTACATAAGCAGGGAATCATCACTGCTCATATATGTTAAGTTACATGAAAGGTTAAACAAAACAATGGAAAGGAAAGTGTTGACTCGAACCAATTATCAGTGTTCTCGAGTGCCTAACAACTCAGAACCCGTGGAAAAACTGGAATCGGCGAGAGATAATAGTTGATGAAGAACTCATAAGAAGTTAACTATCTCTATGGTATTCTCGAGGTACCAGAGGGTAATACTCGAAGGTAGATCGAAGTAGAGGCTTGACAGGTGAAATGATCTAAAGAAGACATGTACTTTCACTCGTCCGAGAAAAGCATTCGAAGGATAACAGTCATGGTCAGAACCACAGTTGCCAAGGACCAAGCATAGATACAATATGAACTCATCACAAGGGGATCATTATTACAAGAAGCTTCCATGGTAAGTTCCACACCAGGTCCAGGGGCATGAACACAAAGTTCAAGGTCGACTCCCACTTCGTCAATGCATAACTTTCCATTCACTTCTCCTTTTTGAGATGTTGAACAGGTCAAAATTTATCCGAAGAACCGCCAGTAGATATAACTCACATAATCTTCGGCCCCAAACAAATTATGGAAGGCGTAGGTTCAACCCACTGGGGCACCTTATGAACATAGACCTCAAAGTTCACAAGTAAATACCTCAAGCTCGAAAGTACAAGATGGTTGGGGAAACAGAGGATACAATTTACCAAAGGCATTATGTATCCGAGGAAAAGGTCATAAGGTGATTGAATATGAAGGACACTATCGGATAAAATCCAACAAAGGACCTTGTGGTCCACAAGGGATCTGATGTGACTATCGGCATTCACCCAGAAGAAGAAAGAACGCAAGGATATCAGTTTATAGAAACAACTGACTAATTCAAAGCTCAAACGCAAAGGAATTATGATTTTCAAAATGGTGGATCAGAAGCAGAGGCTCTCATCAAAGACAAGTAAGTTGAATAGACATGGATCAACAATCAATCAAGGCTTGATTTGTCGAACACCAGCTCATGTCCGAGGTGACGTCTGAGCCAATGCGAAGAATTCTAATTGTGATTGATGATTGCGAGCAGTCACAAACATATCGAATCAAATGTTGAAAATAAAGATGACAAAGGATACTACCGAATATTGCCAGACATATGAAAAGTATCCATAATGTAAGCATACAAGAATTTGCAGAGCAATAGTTGGAGAGGATTATCGGAAGATCGGATAGTATTCCAAAGTATCTAGTGAATCACTTGATCAACTAGGAATGAACAAATCCTTGCTAAGTGTGGGGAATTATTCATAGATGTAAACATGTGGCAAAGAATCGCAAGGCAGTGACATAGGAGATTCTTAAAAGTCGGAGAATAATTTGATGTATCTTGTAATAACAAGAGCAATAGGGAATGATTGTATGAATGACTAGTGTATGAAGTTTTCCGTAAGAGTATACCAAAGGTAGGGAATTGCAAAGGTGACGAGCACAAAAGTCTCAGAAAAATACTGAAGGGTATCTTCGGAAACTTCTGGTTAAGCACGCCATCATCAGGAATGAAGGGGGGCTCTCCGGGAGAAAATATTTACGAGAAACTAGAGTTAGAGTTAGCAAAATCATTTACCCAAATAGAAGAGAGAGCAGAGTCCCAGAGTATAGACAAGGAGTAAAAGATCCTAATACCACCCAATGGCGACGTGGGCTCGTAAGCCGCACAACCATGTTAGTAAATCAGTTTTTCAAAGACTAGACACAACTTCGGCCAAGGAGTTGGAAAGGGGGATCCTAGAGGCAGTCATCTATGATACCAACTTGTGACGCAAATGTGTATGATCAAGATCAGGGACTCACGGGAAGATATCACAACACTGTTGGGTTCTACGGTAGGGTGCGTCAACTGCAAATTAAAATTTCCTACACGTAGAACAACCAAGAACATGCTACGGGAGATGGATCACAATTCGTTACCACTAGACGCGCAGTGCCATGCAGAGGAAGAAGAGTTGGGGCAGCGCATCCGCGTGGATCGTCTCCTCCTCATTCGATCTCCCTCGAACAGCCGGTCGTCCGATCCCACGTACAAGTTCGCTGGAGCGGCACAAGTGGACCGCATCTATCAGTATCCATGCATGCAGGAGGAATACCGTGTGGCGGACTTCTAGGTCTGATCACACAGTCGGCGGCGAGTGGAGGTGTCTATTCGCAACACATGCAAACCCTAGTCGTAGCGCCGAAGCGATCAACCACATAAGTGCGCCGCACCTCCATCTTATATAGGCGTCCGTCGCGGGCTCAACAGTTGGGCCTCGCACGGACCCTAAAGCCCACAAGTCTACTCAGCCACAATCCGAATACAGCTCGGATCACATCCGACGAGTGTTTTCGGATCCGACCTCGTAGGTTCCTTCCCTTAAGCGCATGACCCCTTAGGTTCAAGTCAGCTTGGTCACAGTTCGGATCACCTCCGACCTGCACGGTTGGTAGCGTCCTCTAGCAAGGCGTGCCGACCACTAAGCAGACTATGAAGCTGGTTAGGCGAACCTGTACAACGTGTCACACTTTTGTTCCCTTTGCCTCACGATATATGTTGTCGGGCTCAAGGCGAGACTGTCATCCTTGTGCTAGCCCGACCTCTTTCCCGTTCTAGTGATCCCGACCACTACCCGGATCATCTCATAATCCTTGTAGCATGGCCATCCTAATCCTGGACGGATCACACGAGGGGCCCAGGGTATATCTCTCCTGATCGGAGGGGAAATTCCCATCTTGCTCGACCATGTCTTGCAGCATGGGACTGGACATACCCGAAACCTACCTTTGTAACTACCCAGTCACGGAGTAGCGTTTGGTCGGCCCAAAGCAAGTTTGTCACCATCCCGAGTACATGCGCCAGCTCAGGTCTTAGGACATAGAACGTATGTTGTACTAGAGACTCACAGATGACATATCGCTGCGTCTCATAGTTGGGTCTGTCCGACTCGGACCTTATCTCGACTCAGATCCGACTATGTAGAATCCGACCAGACCTTTCCAAGTCCATATTATCGGGTTAGCATCCAATGCTCCATGGCTAGTGAGAACAAGCAATCGACTGTGTCATATGCTAGTCTAATCGGTTGCGCGTCCACACAGCCCTTTCGACTAGGGACCTTTTAGGACAGTCGTCGTACAATGCATAGTCCCACAAACAAGTCACGTAATTGCTGATACACATCATTGATAATGTCCAAGGACTATCTTTATTCATAAACACATAGGAAATATCATCATACATGATTGCCTCTAGGGCATATCTCCAACAGTCTCCCACTTGCACTAGAGTCAATCAAATAGACATCGAATGCCCATAGCTCTAACGTGCCCCTCATGCTTGGGTTGTGGAAGCGGCTTAGTCAACGGATCTGCAACATTTGCATCCGTGTGAATCTTGCATAACTCTACATCACCATTCTTTACGATCTTTCGTATCAGGTGATATTTCCGATCTATATGTCTGACCTTGTGGTGATTCCTCGGCTCCTTGGCTTGTGCGATGGCACCAGAATTATCACAATAAAGGTGCAACGATTTCATCGAGGCTGGGAAAATACCAAGATCATCCAGAAAATGCCGGATCCAAACACCTTCCTTTGCAGCTTCACAAGCCGCAATCTATTCGGCTTCTGTGGTAGAATCGGCCACCGTATCCTGCTTGGAACTCATCCAGTGCACTGCTCCTCCGTTCAGGACGTACACGAATCCGTACTATGATCGACAATCATCTCTATTGGTTTGGAAACTAGCATCGGCGTAACCCCTTACGATGAGCTCTACCTCACCTCCATAAACTAGGAACATCTCTTTAGTCCTTTTCAGGTACTTTAAAATAGTCTTTACCACTGCCCAGTGACTCTGACCTGGGTTTGCCTGGTATCTACTTGTTAGGCTTATTGCAAAAGCAACATCAGGTCTTGTACATATCATGGCATACATGATAGATCCGATTGCCGGGGCATACGGAATCCTACTCATCCTGCTTTGCTCATCAGATGCCGAAGGACTCTGAGCCTCGCTTAGCCTTATACCATGTGAGAGTGGCAAGAACCCTTTCTTCGCCTCACTCATGTTGAACCGCCTCAACACTTTATCTATATCCGTGCTCTGGCTTAAGCCGAGCAGCCTCCTCGATCTATCTCTATAGATCTTAATGCCTAAAATATAGACTGCCTCACCAAGGTCTTTCATCGAAAACTTGCCATTCAATGATTCCTTGACCAAGTTTAGCATCGAAACATTGTTCCCGATCAACAATATGTCATCCACATACAAGATCAAAAACACTATCGAGCTCCCACTTAACTTCTTGTATAAACAAGAGTCCTCTTTGCTTTTGATGAAACCGAGACCAGTGACGACCTCATCAAAACGAATGTTCCAACTCCAAGATGCTTGCTTCAACCCATAAATGGATCTCTTGAGCTTGCATACCTTACTAGTGCTAGTCGGATCGACAAAACCCTCGGGTTGTATCATATACATGTCCTTGGTTAAATTTCCGTGAAGGAAAGCCATTTTGACATCCATCTGCCATTTCTCGTAATCAAAATATGCAGCTATAGCTAGTATGATCCTCACCGATTTTAGCATCGCTATCGGCAAGTAACTCTCATCGTAGTCAATTCCTTGAACTTGTCCATAACCTTTAGCGACAAGCCGAGCTTTGTGGATCTGAACATTTCCATCCACATCGGTTTTCTTCTTAAAGACCCATTTGCAACCAATGGCTGTTATGCCAGGTGGCGGATCAACCAAGTCCCAGACTTGATTCTGATCCATGGACTTTAACTCAGATCTCATGGCCTCCAGCCATGCCTCGGAATCTGGGCTCACCATCGCTTCCGCATATGTGGCCGGCTCGTCGCTTTCTAGCAACAATACATCACGCACTCTACGCAATCTTTCTGACCTCCGTGGTTCCGGTGCCGCTTCGACTACGGGTTCCCTGACTGACTCTGGTATGATCTCATCACCAGCTGAGCCGTCCCCGAGTGGTCCTCGAATTTCTTCGAGTTGGACCGTCCTCCCACTGGCCTCCCGACTGAGAAACTCTTTCTCAAGGAAAACCCTGTTCCGAGAAACAAACACTTTGTTCTCTTCCTGGTTGTAGAAGCTATATCCCAAGGTTTCCCTCGGATATCCCACGAATATGCATGAGGGAGTCCTGGATTAGGGGGTGTCCGGATGGCCGGACTATGACCTTTGGCCGGACTCCCGTACTATGAAGATACAAGATTGAATACTTCGTCCCGTGTCCGGATGGGACTTTCCTTGGCGTGGAAGGCAAGCTTGGTGATACGATATGTAGATCTCCTCCCATTGTAACCGACTCTGGGTAACCCTAGCCCTCTCCGGTGTCTATATAAACCGAAGAGTTTTAGTCCGTAGGACGAACAACAATCATACCATAGGCTAGCTTCTAGGGTTTAGCCTCTCTGATCTCGTGGTAGATCTACTCTTGTACTACCCATATCATCAATATTAATCAAGCAGGAGTAGGGTTTTACCTCCATCGAGAGGGCCCGAACCTGGGTAAAAACATTGTGTCCCTTGTCTCCTATTACCATCCGCCTAGACGCACAGTTCGGGACCCCCTACCTGAGATCCGCCGGTTTTGACACCGACATTGGTGCTTTCATTGAGAGTTCCTCTGTGTCGTCACCTTTAGGCCCAATGGCTTCTTCGATCATCAACCACGACGCGGTCCAGGGTGAGACTTTTCTCCCCGGACAGATCTTCGTATTCGGCGGCTTTGCATTGCGGGCCAATTCACTTGGCCATCTGGAGCAGATCGAAAGCTACGCCCCTGGCCATCAGGTCAGATTTGGAAGTTTAAACTACACGGCTGACATCTGCGGAGACTTGATCTTTGACGGATTCGAGCCACAGCCAAGCACGCCGCACTGTCACGATGGGCATGATCTAGCTCTGTCGCTGGACAGTGCCTAGAGCGCCGCTTAGGTGTCCGCTCCGACCCTTAGCTCGGAGCCGACTACGCTGATCGAGGATGGGTGGCTGGACGCCGCCTCGGGGGCTGCAATCTCTACGGCGATCGAGCCGAATACCAATCTTGTCCTTCACGGAGCTCGTGGCTCCAAGGTGCCGGACTCCGTTCCAGACTCCAAATCTTCCGCACCCCTCCTGATCGAACCCAATTGGGCTCCGATCATGGAGTTCACCACCGCAGACATCTTTCAACACTCGCCCTTTGGCGACATCCTCAATTCACTAAAGTCTCTCTCTTTATCAGGAGATCCCTAGCCGGACTATGGTCAGCAAGGTTGGGATGCGGACGACGAAGAAATTCGAAACCCACCCACCACCCACTTTGTAGCCACTGTCGACGATTTAACCGACATGCTCGACTTCGACTCCGAAGACATCGACGGTATGGACACTGATGAAGGAGACGACCAAGAACCAGCTCCTATAGGGCACTGGAAAGCCACCTCGTCGTACGACATATACATGGTGGACACCCCAAAAGAAGGGGGTGGCGATGGAACAACGGAGGATGACCTCTCTTAGAAACAGCCTAAGCGCCGGCGTCAGCGGCGCCGCTCTAAATCCCGCCAAAGCAAAAACGGTGAGTCCGGCACTAGAGACAATAACACCCCAGACAGTGCCGAAGACAACCCCCTCCAGCAAGATTCAGCACAGGAGGATGGAGAAGCCAGCCCTCATGAGAGAGCGGCAGACAGAGAGGTCGAGGATGATAATTACATGCCTCCCTCCGAAGATGAAGCAAGCCTCGACGACGATGAATTTGTCGTGCCTGAGGACCCCGTCGAACAAGAGCATTTCAAACGCAGGCTCATGGCCACGGCAATCAGCCTCAAGAGAAAACAGCAGCAGCTTAGAGCTGACCAAGACTTGCTAGCCAACAGATGGACGGAAGTCCTAGCTGCCGAAGAGTACAAACTCGAACGCCCCTCCAAGAGCTACCCAAAGCGCAGGCTGCTACCCCAACTAGAGGAGGAAGCAACTAAACCTACATTACCAGCGTATGATGCGGCTGATCGGCCACCCCGTGGCTACCACAGAGAGGCCTTTCGGCCATCAACTCAAGCCGCACCCCGGCGCCGCTCAAAAAGTACCAAGGCACGGGGAAACGCGCCTGACCTGCGAGACATATTGGAGGACAAGGCAAGGCAAACAAGATCGATCTACGAATCGCGTGGGCGCCCCATGACATGTGACGATAACCGCCACGCCGGATATGGCAAATACGGCCAGGCCGAACACAACAGACAAAGCTCATCCGAGCTACGTCGTGATATAGCCTAGTACAGAGGCGCCGCACACCCACTATGCTTCACAGATGAAGTAATGGATCATCAAATCCCCGAGGGTTTTGAACCCGTAAACATCGAATCATACGATGGCACAACAGATCCTGCGGTATGGATCGAGGATTATCTCCTTCACATCCACATGGCCCGTGGTGATGATCTACACGCTATCAAATACCTCCAACTCAAGCCTAAAGGACCGGCTCGGCATTGGCTTAACAGCTTGCCAGCTGAGTCAATTGGTTGCTGGGAGGACCTGGAATCCGCATTCCTTGACAATTTCCAGGGCACCTATGTGCAACCACCAGACGCCGATGACCTAAGCCACATAATTCAGTAGCCAGAGGAATCGGCCAGACAATTCTGGACACGGTTCGTAACCAAGAAAAATCAAATAGTCGACTGTCCGGACGCAGAGGCCCTCGCAGCCTTCAAGCATAACATCCGAGACGAATGGCTGGCCTGGCACCTAGGACAAGAAAAGTCGAAATCCATGGCAGCCCTTACGACACTCATGACCCGCTTTTGCATGGGAGAAGATAGCTGGCTAGCTCGTAGCAATAACATGACCAAGAGCCCTGGTAATTCGGATACCAAGGACAACAATGGTAGGTCGCGTCACAACAAGAACAAGCGCCACATTAACGACGACAATACTGAGGATACGGCAGTTAATGCCGGATTTAGAGGCTCTAAACCCGGTCAGCGGAAAAAACCATTCAAAAGAAATACTCCGGGCCCGTCCAGTTTAGACCGGATACTCGATCGCTCGTGCCAGATACACGGCACCCCCGAACAACCGGCCAATCACACCAACAGGGATTGTTGGGTGTTCAAGCAGGCAGGCAAGTTAAGTGCCGAAAACAGAGACAAGGGGCTGCATAGCGATGACGAGGAAGAGCCCCGGCCTCCGAACAACAGAGGACAGAAGGGCTTTCCCCCACAAGTGCGGGCGGTGAACATGATATACGCAACCCACATCCCCAAAAGGGAACGGAAGCATGCGCCCAGGGACGTATATGCGTTGGAGCCAGTCGCCCCAAAGTTCAACCCATGGTCCTCCTGCCCGATCACTTTTGATCGAAGGGACCACCCTACTAGAATTCGTCACGGTGGATTCGCCGCATTGGTCCTAGACCCAATCATTGACGGATTGCACCTCACTAGAGTCCTCATGGACGGTGGCAGCAGCCTGAACCTGCTTTATCGGGATACAGTGCAGAAAATGGGCATAGATCCCTCAAGGATTAAACCCACAAAGACGACCTTTAAAGACGTCATACCAGGTGTAGAGGCCAGCTGTACAGGCTCAATTACACTCGAAGTGGTCTTCGGATCCCTGGATAATTTCCGAAGCGAGGAGTTAATCTTTGACATAGTCCCGTTCTGTAGTGGCTATCACACCCTGCTTGGACGAACCGCATTTGCAAAGTTCAATGCGGTGCCGCACTACGCATATCTCAAGCTCAAGATGCCAGGCCCTCGCGGAGTCATTACGGTCAATGGAAACACCGAACGCTCTCTCCGAACAAAGGAGCACACGGCGGCCCTCACGGCGGAAGTACAAAGTAGCCTCTCAAGGCAATTCTCCAGTCCGGCTGTTAAGCATCCGGACACCGTCAAGCACGCCCAGAGTAGCCTACAACAAGACCGTCTGGCACGTTCCGAGCTAGCATAGCAGTGCGGCCCCAACCCCAGCCCTCGCGAGATTGCGAAACCAGTACCACGCGTACATAATTACGCTCTGGAAATACCATGAGCATAAGGGGAGGGGCACAACCATGGCATGCCCAGAATGCGGCTCAACTGCACTAGGGGCTCCCGATTTTTGTGATTTTTCTTTTTTTACTTTCAGGACTCCACTATTCGGAAGACCTGTCCGGCAGTACAATCGCCGAACACACGATGCAACAGCCAGGGAGACAGCAAGCCACGTCGAACGTCCAGGTGGTCTCTATAATGAGCTAAATATCTGTCTTACTTAAAGTCTCGCAGCTTGCCCCTGGAGGGGGACATGTCAAATAATCCCATCTCTTGCTTATCGCACTATTTGTATCGTTCTGCTTTCATAGCAGCCCTCTAATAAATAATACATAGCTCTTGTCTATTATTGCATTCATTTTTTATGTACATATGTTCAGCTATGACATTATGCAACCGTACACTTTCATATGGCCAATACACCAGGGGCTTAAGTTCCCCAAAATACGGTGTGAGAAGACCGTACACTCTCATGAGTGCGGCACCCCGAACTTATAGCATTATATGCATCAGCTCCGAATCATGTCTTGGGTCAATAGTTGGGTTTGCCCAGCTCCCATGTTTTGGTACCTTATGTTCCGCTATATCGGCTAAGGTAGCGCTGGGAGAACTACTGCGATTGTGCCCCAGTTGAGCTGGGTGAACACCTCAGTAGAGAAAGCTAAAACAGACTGTCATGATAGGGCGAGAGCCGGTCGCTGTTCGCGAGGTTTTTCGAGTCCTTAAAGACTTATGCCGCTTAGAGCGAGGAGCTGGCTTTGTCCGGCCTAGGCATGGATAGCGCCCCGAACTCGGTCTTCCGAATACTAGGGGCTTCGCTGAAATTTAAAATTAAAGAATTCTATGGCTAAGTGAGAGTGATAAAGCATTATAAGTCTGATTGCCTTGTTTGTTGTGCTGAGCGCCTCCCTCGAAGGACCCAAGAATGGGAACAAGAGCACTCACGTTTATCCCGAACACCCCAGCACTCATGGCATGGGGGCAAAAGCCGACGACTTGCATCTCTCAGATTTAATAAACGGCCGCACAGAAGGTAATATTTTAAATTCAAAAAGCGTTGCTAGCGCATATGAACAAGTTTTCAGCGCACAGGATAAAAACATGCGTGAGTTTACTCAAAAATTAAATCCTTGGAACATTCGTTCGCCACAAGGCGGGCACCCCTCAGGACGCCCTCATAATACATCCCGGGCCTAAGATGCTCCTTCCCCTCCGGTGGCCCTTCTGTCACCAGCTTCTCAGCATCCAGCCTTCCCCAGTGCACTTTAGCATGGGCAAGAGCCCTACGGGCGCCTTCGACGCATACGGAGCGCTTGATGACTTCAAGCCGCGGACAGGCATCCACCAGCCGCCTCACCAGCCCGAAGTAGCTCTTAGGCATGACCTCCCTAGGCCATAGCCGGCCTATAAGGCCCTTCATGGCCTGTTCGGCCACCTTATGGAGCTCGACCAGCTGCTTCAGCTGGTCGCTCAAGGGCACTGGGCGTCCGGCCTCAGCATACTGGGACCGGAACACCTTCTCCGTCGAGCTCCCTCCTTCGGCTCGGTAGAATGCGGCGACGTCGGACACACTACGGGGCAAATCTGCGAATGCTCCTGGAGAGCTCCGGATTTGGGTAAGTAACACGTAATTCACTTTCACATGCTTGCTTTGCATAAAGAATGCCTTACCCGCCGCTATCTTTTTCATCGCCTCAATCTCCTGGAGGGGTTTTTGGGCTTCGGCTTTGGCGGATTTGGCACTTTCAAGTGCCGAGGCAAGCTCGGACTCTCGCATCTTTGAATCAAGCTCTAAACTCTCATGTTTCTTCATGAGAGCATTGAGATCTTGCCGCACCTCCGCCACCCATGCCTCTTGTTTCTCTCGCTCAGTGCGCTCCATGGCCGCATTATCTTCGGCCTTGGACAGCGCTTCCTTCAGGGTCGCCACCTCGGTTGTGGCCCCTGTCACATTCACGTTGGTCCTGTCACTATTTGCAACCATGTATTTTTTATATACCCTTACATAAGGTACTACCTACCTTCCTTGTCCTCGAGCTGCTTCTTGGCAAGGCCGAGCTCGTTCTCGGACCGCTCGAGGCTCTGCTTCAATGCATTGACCTCCGCAGTCAGTGCGGCAGAGGTCAACAACGCAGCCTGCATTCCCATATTGACATTTTTATGTTAGACTCCTGCGTATATCTTTTTGGATCCTCAGTCCGGTTTTTCTTTCCGAACATCAGACTAAGCATCAGGGGCTACTGTCTATGCGGTAACATTTTTACATGTTTTAAATACATACCTCAAAGCTTGTTAAAAGGCTAGCACATGCTTCTGTCAGCCTGCTTTTGGCGGACTGAACCTTCTGGATCACCGCACTCATAACAGTATGGTACTCCTCGTCGATGGAGGCACCGTTAAGCACCTCCAGCAAATTGTTTGGCGCCTCCGGTTGGATGGAGGGCGCCAGCGTCGTAGGCTTGCCCTGCTTGCGAGGGGGCCGCCTGCCAGACTCCGGAACCACTGACGGTTCTGGTGCAGTGTCCGGCCTAGGGCCGGACTTAGATCCCTCCGAGGTTTTATCCCCTTTGGGCCTGGAGTCTGGGAGGTCGCCTTGCTGAGCCTCCAGGACCACCTCCTCCTGGCTCAGCCCCTTTTGGGACTCCGCCTCGGCTTCGTCCGTAGGGCGGGGGGGTGGGGGGGGAAGCCGTCGGGAGTGAAAGACTATTCATATCTGACGAGTCTAGGGAGCCACTCGACGAATCGTCGAGCTGAGCCTTGGGCGGACTGCATGATTATATTCGGCATCAGAAGGTACTGTGCAATAAAGGAATACCGTGAGTTATTCTGGTATCCGGATACTTAAGATTTTGCGAGGGGCTTGGCCCTGGATGGCCACTCCTCTCCGCCGTCTTCGGCGTCGGAGGCGTAGTCCGGGAGAAGGGTCTTCCCTTCTTGGACCCTCCGGCCTCCCCAGTTGGGGCAGCCTTCCTTTTCTTTCCTCCCCCCGTTGGAGGGGGAGAGGCTTCTTCTTCCCATCCTCCTCTTCAGAGGAGGAGTGCGCTTTGGGGTCATCAGGCGATGAGTCAGACACCACCAGGCGCCGGGAGCTCCTTCGAGTTCCCGTGGCCTTCTTCTTGGCCTTCTTCTCCGGCACCACGTGAGGTGCCGGAACCAGCAGCTTTGCCAAGCGGGCGTCTGCTGGGTCTTCGGGCAAAGGAGCCGGACAGTCGATCTGTCTGGACTTCTTCTGCCAATCCTGTTAAAGGAATGGGAGCTTAGATCCCGCATAGAGTCAAACTATGAAAAACAAGTACCCTATAATTGGTAAACTAAGCTTACCGCGCTGGCTTGGCGCTTCGCGTAGAATCCGCGATCCTCGGTAGTGAGGGGGTTAACCTCGGAGCTCTTGAAAAGCACCTTCCAAGCATCTTCGTGCATTGTGTCGAAGAGCCTGGACAGAGTTTGGTGCTGGGCCGGGTTGAATTCCCACAGATTAAAAGCCCGCCGTTGACACGGAAGGATCCGTCGGAAGAGCATGACCTGGACTACGTTAACGAGTTTAACCTTCTTGTCCATCAGGTTCTGGACGCAGGTTTGGAGTCCGGTCGCCTCTTCTGGATTACCCCATGACAGGCCCGTCTCTTTCCATGAGGTGAGCCGTGTGGGGATGCCAGATCGGAACTCGGGGGCCGCTGCCCATTCAGGGTCACGCGGCTCGGTGATGTAGAACCACCCCGATTGCCACCCTTTGATGGTTTCCACAAAGGAGCCCTCGAGCCATGTGACGTTGGCCATCTTGCCCACCATGGCGCCTCTGCACTCCGCTTGTCGGCCGCCCACAACCTTCGGCTTGACATTGAAGGTCTTTAGCCATAAGCCGAAGTGGGGCTGGATGCGGAGGAAGACCTCACACACGACGATAAATGCCGAGATGTTGAGGATGAAGTTCGGGGCCAGATCGTGGAAATCCAGGCCGTAGTAGAACATGAGCCCCCCCGACAAATTGGTGAAGAGGAAAGCCCAGTCCACGGAGGAAATGGGGGAAAACACGACCCTCTCATGGGCCCTGGGGTGGGGATGAGCTGCCCCTCATCTGGGAGCCGGTGCGCGATGTCGTTGGACAAGTATCCGGCTTTCCTTAGCTTTTTGATTTGCCCCTCCATGACGAAGGAGGCCATCCACTTGCCTCCCGCTCTGGACATGATTGGAGAAGGTTGAGGTGGGAAGTGCGGACTTGGGCGCTGGAGCTCGAGTGTGCAGGAATGGATAAGCGAAGGAAGAGGAAGGCGTAGATGGAAAGGGTAGATTCTTATCCCCTTATATGGGCGGCCGAAACTATGTGCCCCTACCAGCCTAGTAAAACGCGCTTATCTCCCAAGCGCCGCGATTAATGGCGCGGTTGGGTTACCCACGCCCGTATTGATGAGAATCCCGGAATAAGGGGACACAATCTCTGCTTTGACAAGACGTGCCAAGGAAACCACCTCGCTAAACACGTTGAGGTGGGACAGTAAAACGATTCGAATAAAGGCTTGGCCGTGGCATGATGTCACGCTACGGAATACGTCAGCAGATTAGATTTGTGCGAATATTATTCTCTCTACGGTGGTATGTGGAAACTATTTTGCAGAGCCGGACACTATCCTTGTGTTCAACATCTTCTATGAAGTATTCGGAGGGGGAACCCGCCTTGTAATGCCGAAGACAATTTGCGCGCAGGACTCGTCGTCATTGAAGCCTGGTTCAGGGGCTACTGAGGGAGTCCTGGATTAGGGGGTGTCCGGATGGCCAGACTATGACCTTTGGCCGGACTCCCGGACTATGAAGATACAAGATTGAAGACTTCGTCACGTGTCCGGATGGGACTTTCCTTGGCGTGGAAGGCAAGCTTGGCGATACGATATGTAGATCTCCTCCCATTGTAACCGACTTTGTGTAACCCTAGCCCTCTCCGGTGTCTATATAAACTGGAGAGTTTTAGTCTGTAGGACGAACAACAATCATACCATAGGCTAGCTTCTAGGGTTTAGCCTCTCTGATCTCGTGGTAGATCTACTCTTGTACTACCCATATCATCAATATTAATCAAGCAGGAGTAGGGTTTTACCTCCATCGAGAGGGCCCGAACCTGGGTAAAAACATTGTGTCCCTTGTCTCCTGTTACCATCCGCCTAGACTCACAGTTCGGGACCCCCTACCCGATATCCGCCGGTTTTAACACCGACAATGCATTTATCCGATTTAGGTGCAAGCTTGTCTGACATAAGTCGCTTGACAAATGCTTCACAACCCCAAATCTTTAGAAAAGACAAACTGGGATTCTTCCCGGTCCACATCTCATGTGGTGTCTTGTCTACAAATTTTGATGGTACCCTATTAAGTGTGAAAGCTATAGTTTCTAGAGCGTATCCCCAAAATGACAAGGGTAAATCCGATTTGGTCATCATAGACTGGACCATGTCCAACAAGGTCCTATTCCTCCGTTCTGACACGCTGTTTCTCTGTGGCGTACCAGGAGGTGTGAGCTAAGGTACTATACCTCGACTTTTCAGATGATCATCAAACTCCTGGCTCATGTACTCACCTCCACGATCAGATCACAGAAGCTTTATAGTCTTGCCGAGCTGATTCTCAACCTCGTTCTGAAACTCTTTGAACTTTTCAAAATTTTCTGACTTGTGCCTCATCAAGTAGATATATCCATATCTATTCAAGTCGTCAGTAAAAGTCACGAAGTACTGATAGACACCTCTAGCAGTTGTGCTCATTGGACCACACACTTCACTTTGTATAAGCTCCAATAGCTCGGACGCCCTCTCGCAACTCTTTGCGAAAGGAGACTTAGTCATCTTGCCGAGCAAGCATAATTCACATGTCTCAAACGACCTAAAGTCGGACGAAGTTAGGAGCCCATCATCATGGAGCTTCTTCATGCGTTTCAGACTAATGTGGCCAAGCCGGCAATGCCAGAAGTATGTCGGATTTATCTCATTAGGCTTATGCCTCTTGACATTCACGTTATAGACCGGTTCCTGTTCGAGATTCAATATAAATAGCCCATCAACAATGGGTGCATAGCCGTGGAACATACCATTCAAAAATATCGAACAACCATTGTCCTTTAAATTGAATTCATAACCTTGACTCATCAAACATGAGGCAGAAATAATGTTTCGACTAAGTGCAGGAATGTAATAACAATTATTCAATTCCATAATGAATCCGGAAGGAAGCTGGAGCTGCATCGTGCCGACCTCCAACGCAGCAACTCTTGCTTTGTTGCCGACCCTGATGTCAATCTCCCCTTGTGCCACACGCCTAGTTCTTACCAGCCCCTGCATCAAGTTGCAAATATGAACAACCAATCCGGTATCAAATACCCAAGAGCTACTAGGTATGTCAGCAAGGTAAATGTCTATAACATATGCAACAAATGTACCTTTGCCTGAAGCAGCATTCCCGGCCTTCTTGCCATGCTCTGCAAGCCACTTGCTACAGTTCCTCTTCCAGTGACCAGTCTCCTTGTAGTGAAAGCAAACAATCTTCGAGTCCGGTACAGACTTTGGCGCAGCGGCGGAGGTTACCGTCTCCGTGCCCTTTGCCTTAGCCTTTTTCTTGGACCAACTCTTCTTGAACTTAGCCGATTTCTGCACCATCAACACTTGATGCATGCCTTTCCTAATATCCGGCTCTGCCACTTTGAGCATCCCATGCAATTCAGTGAGCTTCTTATCCATGCCATGCATATGATAGTTCGAGATGAACGTCCCATAGCTGGGCGGAAGAGAACCGAGAACAGCATCAGTAGCCAGCTCATCCAAGAGCGGGAAGCTCAAACGATCCAAAGCTTGCACATATCCGATCATCTTTCACATGTGGGCTCAGTGGATCACCTTCCTTCAGCTTGCAATCCATCAAGGATCGCCAGACGTTGAACCTTTCGGTCCTAGCATGTGTCTGAAACATGCTCTTGAGACTCTCGATCATATCGTAAGCCTCAATATTTTTGAAATGCTGTTGCAAATCGGGCTCCATACAAGCCAGCATCAGACAGCTGATCTCCGTTAATTCATTAATGAGTTTCTGGTAGGCATTCTTAGTTGTGGCATTAGCATTATCGGCAGGTTCCTCTGGAAGTGGATCCTCTAGAACATGTTCCTTTTTATCATGCTTGAGAACAATTCTCAGATTTCTATACCATGTGGTAAAGTTTGTTCCATTCAGTTTATCCTTTTCCAGAATTGATTTCATTGCAAAGTTGGGTTGAGCAGGTGGTGCCATTGATCTACAACAGAAAATATGCAATCACTAAGCAATGTGTTTATGTAGAGTAATTCGCCTAAACTGAAATACTCCCACTGAAGTCAGCATCCCTCCGCAAACTCTCAGTGATTCAGGATCCGACTAGCACATGCGACTAGTGAGCTTTAGCATCACTGCTAGCCAACATACCGATCCGGTAAGCAACTCTTTGCTAATCATATCTCTATACGACTCCTGTCGGTCGGGAAGGTATCTCGTACCCCGGCTCCCAACCTTCTTTGCCACAAGGCCCAAAACCGTTTTGATAGCCTTGTCAAGTTAACCTGATGCAGTGCATGTCCGTGTCCGACACGAACCCTTCAGTTCGAGGACACCCAGCAGCACCCCAATTTTATGAGCCCACTACTAGACGTACTTGACGTGCGAAGGTGCAACATCAAGAATGGAAATTTACTTGATATTCAAGAGGGATCTTTCTACCATTCTAACATGCATAGAAACAAAGAAGCAGAACAATCACAAATAAACACATATATTGTGAAATAGTATGGCTCCTTCATGGACGTTCTTTCAGGTCGGCTCCGACTCCGATGACCATCTAGGAACTCCATCTTGTTTGTCACGCCGGGACGCCAAGCCACCAACCTGATCTCTATTATCCAACTACTACAACTAGTAGTGAATTTACATAGAGTCACAAGTCGACACGCAGGTCGTTATACAATATAATGACAGCACTTTGGCTCCTGCCGACTGACAAACATGACACGCAGGCCATGTATAAATTACACACATGCATCACATACACATGAGCCATACTATTCACATCAAACCGGCAAAATAAAGTTATTCATAGAATCGCATTCTACCGGTTTGTGTGTCGGGTACGAAATACACGGTGCTACGCACACGAAATACACATTTTCGGAAATCACAAATCACATCTGAACTCCGTTCACGCCGAATTTTCTGATCTGACCAATCATATCGATCATCGCGAAACCGATTCGGATTTACGTTTCATTGTTAACCCCGATGGCGGATGACCGACCGGTAGGGGTAGATCGTGTCACGACCTCATCGATCCCGATTGACAAAAAACATAGCCTCAATGATCCCCATGTGTAAATGATCACATCAACCATGCACATAGCTGATCTTATCAACGACAACAAATCTCATCTGCCGCCTCCACATATCTAATATGCATACGATCTGAATCCAAATCCTATAGCAGAGGCTCTGATACCACTGTTGGGTTCTACAATAGGGTGCGTCAACTGCAAATTAAAATTTCCTACGCGTAGAACAACCAAGAACATGCTACGGGAGATGGATCACAGTTTGTTACTACTAGACGCGCAGTGCCGTGCAGCGGAAGAAGAGTTGGGGCAGCGCGTCCGCGTGGATCATCTCCTCCTCGTCCGATCTCCCTCAAACAGCTGCTCGTCCGATCCCACGTACTAGTTCGCCGGAGCGGCGCAAGTGCACCGCCTCTCACGGTATCCGCACGTGCAGGAGGAACACCGTGTGGCGGACTACTAGGTCCGATCACACAGTCGGCGGCGAGTGGAGGTGTCTATTCGCAACACATGCAAACCCTAGTTGCAGCGCTGAAGCGATCAACCACATAAGTGCGCCGCACCTCCACCTTATATAGGCGTCCGTCGCGGGCTCAACACTTGGGCCTCGCACGGACCCTAAAGCCCACAAGTCTACTTGGCCACAATCCGAATACAGCTCGGATCACATCCGACCAGTGTCTTCGGATCCGACCTCGTAGGTTCCTTCCCTTAAGCGCGCGACCCCTTAGGTTCAAGTCAGCTTGGTCGCAGTTCGGATCACCTCCGACCTGCACGGTTGGTAGCAGCCTCTAGCAAGGCGTGCCGACCACTAAGCAGACTATGAAGCTGGTTAGGCGAACCTGTACAACATGTCACACTTATGTTCCCTTTGCCTCACGATATATGTTGTCGGGCTCAAGGCGAGACTGTCATCCTTGTGCTAGCCCGACCTCTTTCCCGTTCTAGTGATCCCGACCACTACCCGGATTATCTCATAATCCTTGTAGCATGGCCATCCTAATCCTGGACGGATCACACGAGGGGCCCAAAGTGTATCTCTCCTGATCGGAGGGGAAATTCCCATCTTGCTCGACCATGTCTTGCAGCATGGGACTGGACATACCCGAAACCTACCTTTGTAACTACCCAGTCACGGAGTAGCGTTTGGTCGGCCCAAAGCAAGTCTGTCACCATCCCGAGTACATGCGCCAGCTCAGGTCTTAGGACATAGAACGTATGTTGTACTAGAGACTCACACATGACATATCGCTGCATCTCATAGTTGGGTCTGTCCGACTCGGACCTTATCTCGACACGGATCCGACTATGTCGAATCCGACCAGACCTTTCCAAGTCCATATTATCGGGTTAGTAACCAATGCTCCATGGCTAGTGAGACCAAGCCATCGACCGTGTCATATGCTAGTCTAATCGGTTGCGCGTCCACACATCCATTTCGACTAGGGACCTTTTAGGACAGTCATCATACAATGCGTAGTCCCACAAACAAGTCACGTACTTGCTGATACACATCATTGATAATGTCCAAGGACTATATTTATTCATAAACACATAGGAAATATCATCATACATGATTGCCTCAAGGGCATATCTCCAACAAACACAAGTCTAGACACAAATTAAAATAATAGAAGCTTTATATTACAAGCCAGGGGCCTCGAGGGCTCCAATACAAAAGCTCAATACACAAGAGTCAGCGGAAGCAACAATATCTGAGAACAGACATAAGTTAAATAAGTTTTGCCTTAAGAAGGCTAGCACAAAAGCAACACGATCAAAGAGGCAAGGCCTCCTGCCTGGGACCTCCTAACTACTCCTGGTCTTCAGCGGCCTCCATGTAGCAGTATCCGTCGGTGGTGGCATCTGGCTCCATGGATCCACCATCTGGTTGCATAAACCAGAAAGAAGAAAGAAGGGAGGGAAGGGGTAGCAAAGCAACCATGAGTACTCATCCAAAGTACTCGCAAACATCAGATCTATACTAAGTATGCACTGGTACCAAATGGAAGGTTTGTATCTGTGGACTGAACTGCAGAATGCCAGAATAGAGGGGGGAGGCCTAGCCTCTTGAAGACTAGCATCTTCATGCAGCTCCAAGCATCTTGCAGCATGTAGAAGAGTAAAGAATAGCAGTTTATAATTAACAAACATGTTGTAGCATCAACGCCCAGAGATCCTTCCTCAACTCCCTGCGAGAAAGCAATCCCGGAGCCACATATCCATCACATATCTCAAGTATCCATTTCTAGTTATATAAGATCAGGATATAAGTCTGAATGTCCATTACCGCGGACACGGTATCCGAATATATATCTTCCCTTCAGGGGTGCACCACGTCACCTAACATGCTTGATCACTCTGGCCGGACACACCTTTCTGAGGTCAATGCCTGGCCTCGGAAGATCAACATGTCGCACCCCTACCAGGCTCAGCAGAGAGGTCCCCGCCGGTCTACATCCTAAGCACTCTGGGGTCTTGGGCCCATCGCTTGTAGCACTCTAAGTTGTTGTGTGCAAGGTGGATACCAACACCGCCTCGGATGTCCAACACGATCCGACCGTGCCACAATGCTGAACTGGACGTCTGGCAAAGCTCCGGCTAATATTGCGACGTCGAGGCCCATAACTATTCTCACATGGTGGTTAGTGCGTAAAGGCTAGAGGCTAACTCAGAACAAATACCCAAACCTGTTAGTGCATTGGGGCTTGCAGAGACGAGCATAGACTCACGATAAGGTGACCCCGTCGCCCCATCTCATGGACTTGCGGCAAGGGCCCAGACTACCCGACCGTGCCACGTGGAAAATTCACGGGTGCTCTACGGGCCCACCCGACTTTCACATCAACTCGCGGGTACCCCTCAGGGCCGACCCGACTTCAACAAGGTCTCAAGTAAAGTCAAGGTAACCATGTGTCCAGACATCAAGGGGAAAACCCGAGGAATCACTCTCAGCGAATTCCACTCGATGTAATCATCAAGGTGAACGTAAGAGGAACCACCCTCGAGGTTCACACTTGAGGGGTTGCACGACAGAGCCATATCAAGAATGGTGAAGGAGGAACCACCCTCGTTGACCACGACCGCATAGCTACACTAGAAAGATCTCATCAGGAGTGATTTATGAGGTGTCACCCTCGACACTTGATGGTAACTCTGCAGAGTCGAGCAACAAACGGGGCGTGATGTGATGTGAGGTGTCGGGCTCTGGTCGTCGATCATGTCGATCGAGTCATCGATGATGAAGTAGGGGCAACAAGGACAAGGTGGGGGTCATTGATGGATCATTAACCAACCTATACTAAGCAGTTTAGGATAAGCAAGTAAGGTACTACAGTAGGTACAAAAGCAGGCTATGCATAAGAATAGGAGCAATCAATTACAGTAGCAAAATCTAATGCAAGCATGATAGAAGGAATGGGCGATATCGGGATGATCAAAGGGGGGGCTTGCCTGGAAACTCCGCTAAAAGGGAAGAAGGGTCATCGGTGACATAGTCGATCAGAGGGGCATCAGCATCGGTCTCGGGGTCTACTAGAGAGAAGAGGGGGAAGAAACAGTAAATACACGCAAACATATGCATAACCTGACAATAAGCAGGGCTAGAGGTGTCTAACGCAACGTTAGGCGATACTGGCGAAGGGGGAAACATCCGGGAAAGTTTACCCGGTTCCGGACGTCTGTCAGACAGATGACCGAAGGGGGAACATTCCATGTTCAGGTAGTTAGAGGCATTTGACAGGTAGACGGACCGCATTTTTGGATTTGTCTCGCTATTCTAAACAACTTTCATGTATAAAACTTTTTCATCTGAGCTACATTTTATTATCTACGATAATACAAAGATTTTAGCATTTACAGATCTATTTAAAATAACAGAAAAGGAAATATGACATCAACAGAGTGTCAGCATGACATCAGCAGGTCAACAGACCTGCTGACTGGTCAAACTGACCAGTAGGTCCCACCTGTCATAGACAGAGGGGCTAGTAGAGTTTTATTTTAACTAAACAGAGTTAATTAACTACTGGACCCCACCTGTCAGTGTCTCATTTATCTAACTAATTGATTTTAATTATAAAAATGTTTTAGGTAAATTAATTATGCTATGGGGCCCGCATGTTAGTGATACTGGCTGCCCAGTCAGTAGTTGACTGGGTCAACCCAGTCAACTAGGGCCCGCGGGGCCTGCTGGCAGTGACCCTGGGGTGGCCCCAGGTGTGCCACGTCGGCGGTGCCTGATGTCTTGACGCCGGCGAAGCCAAAACGCGGTGAAGGGCCTCAGGCCTCATCGGATTTCGCGTACGAGCGCCCGTTTCGCATGCGCAAGGGCACGTTTGAACGAGCGGAGCAGCGTGCATCGAACTGCGGTGGTGGCCCGGCCGGAAACGGCCAGAGACGGCAGTGACAAGCGGCGTAAGCGGTACCGGGGTTCGGGCATGAGCGGAACCGGCGATACACGGCACGGAGGAGGGAGCTAGCTAGCACTATGAGGCCCTACGCGCGTGCTGAGCACGACTGCAAGCTCGGACAAGCTCATTGGTGAGCGTGGCCACGACTACAAGGCGCACAGCAGTGACCAGAGCTCGGGCAGAATGGCAAGCTAGCTACGACGTGCTAGGAGGATCAAGGAGGTGTTAGGGAGGGTCAGGGGTTTACAGTGGAGCAGCCGAGCAGACTAGTGGGCTCGGTGAAGCACCGGAGTCATCGAGGCCAACGCGGCGATCTCGGCTGCCCGAGGAAGAAGACGAAGACGTGGGCGAGGATGGGGCGGCTCCCAGCTCTGATTCAAGGGCGCGGGCGGCATGGTTGAGCACGGTGCCCCTCCCATACACGATGGTGGCCCACGGGGACGCTAGTGGCCGTGAAGACAGCGGAGAACGGCGGGGACCGCGTCGGTCTCCTCTCCAAAACAAAGCAGAGGGAGAGGTGGATCTAGGGGAGGAGAGGGAGAGGCGGAGAGGGAGAGGGCCGTGGTGTGGGGGAGGGATCAAGGCATGCGTGTGGCGGCCTTATCCCCTCGGGACGGCGCCGGCGAGGTGGTGCGGCGGCGACCAGCCTCCTGTAGCGACGGGGTCGAGGGCACAGAGAACCGACCGGGGAGTGGGATGGCCAGCTGGAGTGGGCTGAGGCCCAATGGGAGGCCAGGGGATCTTTTCTCTCCTTTTTTTGCTTATTTACTTGTTTAGTTTAGTTTAGGGCATTCAAAGAATTTGCAAAAATGTTGGTTCACCACCAACATTAACAAATGAATATTTGCCACATGATGAACATTTTATTTTTGACATTTGAAAACTTTTGAGTTTGACTTGATTTTAAGTTTTTAAAAATTGGGTGGGTTTGAATTATCGCGAGTTTAACAACAATAATGATGATGACATGGCATCATTAGCAGGTAATTACTATAGCTTAATTATCCGGGCGTCACAATCCAACCCGTCTCTTGGTCAAAAAGGGAAATATAGGGAAAACACTTTACACAGTGGTATGACCAGGACTAGATTTTCTATCCACACATAGGAGTAGGTGGCTAGAGTGAAAAAAATGGGACCAACCCACATATGTTTCTTGGATGTTTGTTTCTCTGGGCAACAAACTCTGAATCACCACTTTATGCCCCGGTTTAGGTATATGGTGCTGGACTGCTAGTGCACACACTGTCCCATGCCCTTATATCAAATATTTATTTGTTCTTAATCTAATGCCCCAGGTAAAATGAAGCCATGCCACTGTTATAAGCCATGACAATTTTAGCCAATTGTTTTTTCCAGTAATTGTTTGAGACTCTGACTGTTTTCTATGTTGCTTCTTGTGCAAACATGTATATCATTTCACCTCGTTGCTATTGCAAACTTTTGGTGCACTGCACAAAACACTTCTTAAAAGAAGTGACGTTTGTGTTGTTTAACTAGAATGTTAGAATGGAACCGTTGGTTCATTTTGGTGGAGCTGCACAAAGGGAGATATGTGTTCCAATCTTCATCATCCATATTGGCACCATAACCTTCCTTTAGGTAAGAATGATATTTAATGCATGTGTTCATCTCTATTTTGTGACTGTCATGAGAAAGTAATGCTATTGTTTACTAGTACACTTGTATTCCCTCATTGACAAAACCACTTCTGGAATAGAAGGCCAATCATGTACTTGGTTTCAGCAACTAGTGAGGAGAAAGAGAAACAGAGCATGAATAGGAATACGAAGAAGAACAAGGAGGAAATGAAGAAGATCACACAATGGTACCATCCTATGTTATCCTGACATCTTGCTAGTGGTATTGTATTGCTGTGTTGCTACTAGTGTTAATTTACTTGGAAGACTAGCAAGATGCATGTTCGTTGCACGTAACATCGAGATGCATTTCTATGAGTAGTTTATCTTGTGAGAGAAAAGGATGAATGAGGGAAGGCCTCATTTGCAAATTTGGAGAGGGGCGTGGGTATCTTTTTGCAAAATTGCCATAGTTTCCTTCCTGTCCATCAGATATAAATCGGACGACCTATATTGCAGGATGGCAGGCACACCATCATCACCAACTCTGTTTTTGTAAGAGTAATAGATAATAGAGTAGAGATAGATAGAGAAATGCAGCAGAGTAGTACTTGGCTTGACGACACATCATACTAATTAACCTGATTCTGGATGCATGTATGACCCAGCTCTACACGATCAACGGTGCTAACGTAATCTTGCTGAAGTCGAGGCCTCAGTCGAGGCCATTCAAGGGCTCCGGCAATGTCTCCCTTAGATGTGAGACGATCCTCCAGGGAGCCCTTCCACTTCTGATGTCTCTCCTACAAGGTCACTTAATTAATTAGGAGTACTTAAGAACCACTAATTTATTTCTCCCTAATTTTCCTGTCAGAGTTAAACAAATCTTTTGTAGCACCCTATGCTGAATCATGTACGTGTATATCTATGCCTGTGGAGGTGAATCATGTGGTGGAGTAGGGACGGAATCTTGGTAGTGTCATGACATAATAATGCTACTATTTTGCATGGCAATTTATTGCCATTGGTTCAATGAGGCAATGTTTTGCGTATTGTCCATCATGAATTTGATGCTACTGTTAAAGTAATATGCTAATGTCTTTCTGTCCTTTCTCACTAAGCTAATGAAGGTTTCACCTTGTTCCTACTTGTGCAAACAGGGATCATGGTGTGCCAGTCGTACATTTTAGTGGAACTGCACAAGAGAATATAATGAACTGTATCCCAGCCAGTGCTTTAACTCTTTTGGAAGTTCTTGATAATCTTTCGATATAATCTCACCACTGGTAAACAAGAGTTATTTCAACCATACATTTGAAGTGCACAAAAATATATACTATTGAGTGATTCCAGTGAGTGCTTTATCATATCTTCTGGGACTACTTGAATAAGATTTTTTGCTCAGGTTGGTACCGGCCTAAGGCCTTCATCCATATTACTTTGATGTCATCTCTATTTGTATCGTGCTACTGTGTTGCTACTGTCATGAGAAACTCCTTTATCTTTGCACGTTAAACTTTTGCAAACTATGATACATGGCAATGCTTTGAGTGTTGAGCTAATTGGCACTGATTAAATAAACTAATACATGTCTTCAAGACTACTATGTTGCTAACTTTACCCATTAAGATAATGAGGGTGCTTCTATTTGTTAGTGTATGTTGTTGGGGAACGTAGTAATTTCAAAAAAAAATCCTACGCACACGCAAGATCATGGTGATGCATAGAAACGAGAGGGGAGAGTAATGTCCACGTACCCTCGTAGACCGTAAGCGGAAGCGTTATGACAACACGGTTGATGTAGTCGTACGTCTTCACGATCCGACCGATCCAAGTACCGAACGTACGGCACCTCCGAGTTCAGCACACGTTCAGCTCGATGACGATCCCTGGACTCCGATCCAGCAAAGTGTCGGGGATGAGTTCCGTCAGCACGACGGCGTGGTGACGATGATGATGTTCTACCGGCGCAGGGCTTCGCCTAAACTCCGCGACGATATGACCTAGGTGGAATATGGTGGAGGGGGGCACCGCACACGGCTAAGGAACGATCACGTAGATCAACTTGTGTGTCCTAGGGTGCCCCCCTGCCCCCGTATATAAAGGAGGGAGGGGGGAGGTGCGGCCGGCCCCCTAGGGGTGCGCCTAGAGGAGTCCTACTCCCATCGGGAGTAGGACTCCCCCCTCTTGCCTTGGTGGAGAAGGATTCGGGGGAGGGGAAAGAGGAAAGGGGGGCGCCCCCCCCCCCCCCTTCCTTGTCCTATTCGGACTAGGGGGGAGGGGGGCGCGGCCTGCCCTGGCCGGCCCTCCTCTTCTCACTCATGGCCCACTAAGGCCCATTAACCCCCGGGAGGGTTCCGGTAACCCCCCGCTGTTCCGGTAAAATCCCGATTTCACCCGGAACCATTCCGATATCCAAATATAGGCTTCCAATATATCAATCTTTATGTCTCGACCATTTTGAGACTCCTCGTCATGTCTGTGATCACATCCGGGACTCCGAACAACCTTCGGTACATCAAAACTTATAAACTCATAATAAAACTCTCATCGTAATGTTAAGCGTGCGGACCCTACGGGTTCGAGAACTATGTAGACATGACCTAGAACTATTCTCGGTCAATAACCAATAGCGGAACCTGGATGCTCATATTGGCTCCTACATATTCTGCGAAGATCTTTATCGGTCAAATCGCATAACAACCTACGTTGTTCCCTTTGTCATCGGTATGTTACTTGCCCGAGGTTCGATCGTCGGTATCCAATACCTAGTTCAATCTCATTACCGGCAAGTCTCTTTACTCGTTACATAATACATCATCTCGCAACTAACTCATTAGTTGCAATGCTTGCAAGGCTTAAGTGATGTGCATTACCGAGAGGGCCCAGAGATACCTCTCCGACAATCGGAGTGACAAATCCTAATCTCGAAATACGCCAACCCAACATGTACCTTCAGAGACACCTGTAGAGCTCCTTTATAATCACCCAGTTACGTTGTAACGTTTGGTAGCACACAAAGTGTTCTTCTGGTAAACGGGAGTTGCATAATCTCATAGTCATATGAACATGTATAAGTCATGAGGTAAGCAACAGCAACATACTAAACGATCAAGTGCTAAGCTAACGGAATGGGTCAAGTAAATCACATCATTCTCCTAATGATGTGATCCCGTTAATCAAATGACAACTCTTTTGTCCATGGCTAGGAAACTTAACCATCTTTGATTCACGAGCTAGTCAAGTAGAGGCATACTAGTGACACTATGTTTGTCTATGTATTCACACATGTATTATGTTTCCGGTTAATAAAATTCTAGCATGAATAATAAACATTTATCATGAAATAAGGAAATAAATAATAACTTTTTTATTGCCTCTAGGGCATATTTCCTTCAGTCTCCCACTTGCACTAGAGTCAATAATCTAGTTCACATCACCATGTGATTTAACACAAATATTCACATCTGTATGTGATTAATACCCATAGTTCACATCGTCATGTGATCAACACCCAAAGGGTTTACTAGAGTCAATAACCTAGTTCACATCGCTATGTGATTAACACCCAAAGAGTACTAAGGTATGATCATGTTTTGCTCGTGAGAGAAGTTTAGTCAACGGGTCTGTCACATTCAGAGCCGTATGTATTTTGCAAATATTCTATGTCTACAATGCTCTGCATGCAGCTACTCTAGCTAATTGCTCCCACTTTCAATATGTATCCAGATTGAGACTTAGAGTCATCTGAATCGGTGTAAAAGCTTGCACCGATGTAACTTTTTATGACGGGTTCTTTTATCACCTCCATAATCGAGAAGTATTTCCTTAGTCCTCACTAAGGATGTTCTTGACCGCTGTCCAGTGATCTACTATTAGATCAAAATTGTATTCCTTCGCCAAACATAGAGCAAGGTATACAATAGGTCTGGTTCATAGCATAGCATACTTTATAGAACCTATGACTGAGGCATAGGGAATGACTTTTCATTCTCTTTCTATTTTCTCCCATAGTCGGGTTTTGAGTCTTACTCAACTTCACACCTTGCAACTTAGGCAAGAACTCTTTCTTTGACTGTTCCATTTGAACTACTTCAAAAAAAATTATCAAGGTATGTACTCATTGAAAAACTTATCAAGCATCTTGATCTATCTATATAGATCTTGATGCTCAATGTGTAAGTAGCTTCACCGAGGTCTTTCTTTGAAAAACTCCTTTCAAACACTCCTTTATGCTTTCCAAAAAATTCTACATCATTTCCAATTAATAGTATGTCATTCACATATACTTATCAGAAAGGCTGTAGAGCTCCCACTCACTTTCTTGTAAATACAGGCCTTTCCAAAAGTCTGTATAAAACCATATGCTTTGATCAACTCATCAAAGCGTATATTCCAACTCCGAGATGCTTGCACCAGTCCATTGATGGATCGCTGGAGCTTGCACATTTTGTTAGCACCTTTAGGATTAACAAAACCTTCTGGTTGCATCATATACAACTCTTCTTTAAAAAAATCCATTAAGGAATGCAGTTTTGACATCCATTTGCCAGATTTCATAAAATGTGGCAATTACTAACATGATTCGGACAGACTTAAGCATCGATACGAGTGAGAAAATCTCATCGTATTCAACACCTTGAACTTGTCGAAAACCTTTCGCAACAAGTCGAGCTTAGTAGATAGTAACACTGCTATCAGTGTCCGTCTTCCTCTTGAAGATCCATTTATTTAACATGGCTTGCTGATCATCGAGCAAGTCAATCAAAGTCCATACTTTGTTCTCATACATGGATCATATCTCAGATTTTATGGCCTCAAGCCATTTCGTGGAATATGGGCTCATCATCGCTTCCTCATAGTTCATAGGTTCATCATGGTCTAGTAACATGACTTCCAGAACATGATTACTGTACCACTCTGGTGCGGATCTTACTCTGGAAGACCTGCGAGGTTCGGTAGCAACTTGATCTGAAGTTTCATGATCATCATCATTAACTTCCTCACTAATTGGTGTAGGAATCACTGGAATAGATTTCTGTGGTGAACTACTTTCCAATAAGGGAGAAGGTACAATTACCTCATCAAGTTCTACTTTCCTCCCACTCACTTCTTTCGAGAGAAACTTCTTCTCTAGAAAGGATGCATCTTAGCAACGAATAACTTTCCTTCGTATCTGTGATAGAAGGTGTACCCAATAGTTACCTTTGGGTATTCTATGAAGACGCACTTCTCCGATTTGGGTTCGAGCTTATCGGGTTGAAAACCTTTTTCATATAAGCATCGCAACTCCAAGCTTTAAGAAACTACAGCTTAGGTTTACTGCTAAACAATAGTTCATACGGTGTCGTCTCAATGGATTTAGATGGTGCCCTATTAAACGTGAATGCAGCTGTCTCTAATGCATAACCCCAAAATGATAGTGGTAAACCGATAAGAGACATCATAGATCGCACCATATCTAGTAAAGTACGATTACGACGTTCGGACACACCATTACATTGTGGTGTTCCAGATGGCGTGAGTTGCGAAACTATTTCACATTGTTTTATATGAAGGCCAAACTCATAACTCAAATATTCTCCTCCACGATCAGATCGTAGAAACTTTATTTTCTTGTTATGATGATTCTCCACTTCACTCTGAAATTCTTTGAACTTTTCAAATGTTTCAGACTTGTGTTTCATTAAGTAGATATACTCATATGTGCTCAATTCATCTTGTGAAGGTCAGAAAATAACGATACCCGCCACGAGCATCAACACTCATTGGACCGTATACATCGGTATGTATTATTTCCATCAAGTCAGTAGCTCGTTCCTTTGTTCCGGAGAACGGCTTTTTAGTCATCTTGCCTAAAAGGCACGGTTCGCAAGCATCAAATGATTCATAACCAAATAATTCCGAAATCCATCTTTACGGAGTTTCTTCATGCGCTTTACACCGATATGACCCAAACGGCAGTGCCACAAATAAGTTGCACTATCATTATCAACTTTGCATCTTTTGGCATCAATATTATGAATATGTGTATCACTACGATCGAGATCCAACAAACTATTTTCATTGGGTGTATGACCATTGAAGGTTTTATTCATGTAAACAGAACAACAATTATTCTCTGACTTTAAATGAATAACTGTATTGCAATAAACATGATCAAATCATATTCATGCTCAACGCAAACGCCAAATAACATTTATTTAGGTTCAACACTAATCCCGAAAGTATAGGGAGTGTGCGATGATGATCATATCAATCTTGGAACCACTTCCAACACACATCGTCACTTCACCCTCAACTAGTTTCTGTTTATTCTGTAACTCCTGTTTCGAGTTACTAATCTTAGCAACCGAACAAGTATCAAATACTCAGGGGTTACTATAAACACTAGTAAGGTACACATCAATAACATGTATATCAAATATACCCTTGTTCAGTTTGCCATCCTTCTTATCCACCAAATATTCAGGGCATTTCCGCTTCTAGTGACCATTTCCTTTGCAGTATAATCACTCGGTTTCAGGCTTTGGTCCAGCTTTGGGCTTCATCGCGGGAGTGACAACTTGCTTGTCATTCTACTTGAAGTTCCCTTTCTTTTCCTTTGCCCTTTTCTTGAAACTAGTGGTCTTGTCAATCATCAACACTTGATGCTCTTTTCTTGATTTCTACCTTCGTCGATTTCAGCATCACGAAGAGCTCGGGAATCGTTTTCGTCATCCCTTGCATTATAGTTCATCACGAAGTTCCAGTAACTTGGTGATGGTGACTAGAGAACTCTGCCAATCACTATCTTATCTGGAAGATTAACTCCCACTTGATTCAAGCGATTGTAGTACTAAGACAATCTAAGTACTTGCTCACTAGTTGAGCAATTCTCCTCCATCTTTTAGGCGAAGTATTTGTCAAAGGTCTCATACCTCTTGACACGGGCATGAGTCTGAAATACCAATTTCATCTCTTGAAACATCTTATATGTTCCATGACGTTTCAAAAATGTTTTTGTAGTCCTGGTTCTAAGCCATAAAGCATGGTGCACAAAACTATCAAGTAGTCATCATATTGAGCTAGCCAAACGTTCATAACATCTGCACCTGCTCATGCAATAGGTCTGTCACCTAGCGGTGCATCAAGGACATAATTCTTCTGTGCAGCAATGAGGATAAACCTCAGATCATGGACCAAGTCCGCATCATTGCTACTAACATCTTTTCAACTTAGTTTTTCTCTAGGAACACATAAAAACATAGGGAAGCAAAAACATAGGGAAGCAACAACGCGAGCTATTGATCTACAACATAATTTGAAAAATACTACCAGGACTAAGTTCATGATAAATTAAAGTTCAATTAATCATATTACTTAAGAACTCCCACTTAGACAGACATCTCTCTAGTCATCTAAGTGATCATGTGATCCAAATCAACTAAACCATGTCCGATCATCACGTGAGATGGAGTAGTTTTCAATGGTGAACATCAATATGTTGATCATATATACTATATGATTCACGCTCGACCTTTCGGTCTCCGTGTTCCGAGGCCATATCTGTTATATGCTAGGCTCGTCAAGTTTAACCTGAGTATTCCGCGTGTGCAACTGTTTTGCACCCGTTGTATTTGAACGTAGAGCCTATCACACCCGATCATCACGTGGTGTCTCAGCACGAAGAACTTTCGCAACGGTGCATACTCAGGGAGAACACTTCTTGATAATTTTAGTGAGAGATCATCTTAAAATTCTACTGTCAATCAAAGCAAGATAAGATGCATAAAGGATAAACATCACATGCAATCAATATAAGTGATATGATATGGCCATCATCATCTTGTGCTTGTGATCTCCATCTCCGAAGCACCATCGTGATCACCATCGTCATCGGCGCGATACCTTGATCTCCATCATAGCATCATTGTCGTCTCGCCAATCTTATGCTTCTACGACTATCGCTACCGCTTAGTGATAAAGTAAAGCATTACAGGGCGATTGCATTTCATACAATAAAGCGACAACCATATGGCTCCTGCCAGTTGCCGATAACTTTGGTTACAAAACATGATCATCTCATACAATAAAATATAGCATCACGTCTTGACCATATCACATCACAACATGCCCTGCAAAAACAAGTTAGACGTACTCTACTTTGTTGTTGCAAATTTTACGTGGCTGCTACGGGCTTAGCAAGAACCGTTCTTACCTACGCATCAAAACCACAACGATAGTTCGTCAAGTTAATGCTATTTTAACCTTCACAAGGACCGGGCGTAGCCACACTCGGTTCAGCTAAAGTGAGAGAGACAGACACCCGCCAGTCACCTTTAAGCACGAGTGCTCGTAACGGTGAAACCAGTCTCGCGTAAGCGTACGCATAAATGTCGGTCCGGGCCACTTCATCTCACAATACCGCTGAGCCAAAGTATGACATGCTGGTAAGCAGTGTGACTTGTATCGCCCACAACTCACTTCTGTTCTACTCGTGCATATGACATCTACGCATAAAACCTGGCTCTGATACCACTGTTGGGGAACGTAGTAATTTCAAAAAAAATGCTACGCACACGCAAGATCATGGTGATGCATAGCAACGAGAGGGGAGAGTAATGTCCACATACCCTCGTAGACCTTAAGCGGAAGCGTTATGACAACGCGGTTGATGTAGTCGTACGTCTTCACGATCCGACCGATCCAAGTATCGAACGTACGGCACCTCCGAGTTCAGCACACATTCAGCTCAATGACGATCCCCGGACTCCGATCCAGCAAAGTGTCGGGGATGAGTTCCGTCAGCACGACGGTGTGGTGACGATGATGATGTTCTACCGGCGCAGGGCTTCGCCTAAACTCCGCGACGATATGACCGAGGTGGAATATGGTGGAGGCGGGCACCGCACACGGCTAAGGAACGATCACGTAGATCAACTTATGTGTCCTAGGGTGCCCCCCTACCCCCGTATATAAAGGAGGGAGGGGGGAGGTGCGGCTGGCCCCCTAGGGGTGCGCCTAGAGGAGTCCTACTCCCATCGGGAGTAGGACTTCCCCCTCTTGCCTTGGTGGATAAGGAAAGGGGGGAGGGGAAAGAGGAAAGGGGGGCGCCGCCCCTCCCTTCCTTGTCCTATTCGGACTAGCGGGAGGGGGAACGCGGCCTGCCCTGGCCGGCCCTCCTCTTCTCCCTCATGGCCCACTAAGGCCCATTAACCCCCGGGAGGGTTCCGGTAACCCCCCGGTGTTCCGGCAAAATCTCGATTTCACCCGGAACCATTCTGATATCCAAATATAGGCTTCCAATATATCAATATTTATGTCTCGACCATTTTGAGACTCCTCGTCATGTCCGTGATCACATCCAAGACTCCGAACAACCTTCGGTACATCAAAACTTATAAACTGATAATAAAACTGTCATCGTAACGTTAAGCGTGCGGACCCTACGGGTTCGAGAACTATGTAGACATGACCTAGAACTATTCTCAGTCGATAACCAATAGCGGAACCTGGATGCTCATATTGGCTCCTACATATTCTGCGAAGATCTTTATCGGTCAAACCGCATAACAACATATGTTGTTCCCTTTGTCATCGGTATGTTACTTGCCCGAGATTCGATCGTCGGTATCCAATAACTAGTTCAATCTTGTTACCGGCAAGTCTCTTTACTCGTTACGTAATACATCATCTCGCAACTAACTCATTAGTTGCAATGCTTGCAAGGCTTAAATGATGTGCATTACCGAGAGGGCCCAGAGATACCTCTCCGGCAATCGGAGTGACAAATCCTAATCTCGAAATACGCCAACCCAACATGTACCTTCGGAGACACCTGTAGAGCTCCTTTATAATCACCCAGTTATGTTGTGACGTTTGGTAGCACACAAAGTGTTCTTCCGGTAAACGGGAGTTGCATAATCTCATTGTCATAGGAACATGTATAAGTCATGAAGAAAGCAATAACAACATACTAAACGATCAAGTGCTAAGCTAATGGAATGGGTCAAGTCAATCACATCATTCTCCTAATGATGTGATCCCGTTAATCAAATGACAACTCTTTTGTCCATGGCTAGGAAACTTAACCATCTTTGATTCACGAGCTAGTCAAGTAGAGGCATACTAGTGACACTATGTTTGTCTATGTATTCACACATGTATTATGTTTCCGGTTAATACAATTCTAGCATGAATAATAAACATTTATCATGAAATAAGGAAATAAATAATAACTTTATTATTGCCTCTAGGGCATATTTCCTTCATATGTTTCATCAACTAGTCCCACTATTACAGTAGTCTCACTCTCTCAATTTTGGTGGAACTTCACAAAACTTAGGGTGCTTCATTGCCTCGACCGCTTCCTTCCCTTCCTGTTAGTCGCTTTGTCTCGGCTTGCTTCCTTCCTTCCTTTCCTGTCAATCGCTTATCTCGGCTTCCAGTCAAAGGAAATAGTAATTGATATGCTACCTCACATAGGTTGGTACCGGTCTTTATCCTGATTTCAGTAGAACTGCACAAAAAGATCTGATGGACTGATACTTATGTTGCTGCTATGTACTCCAAAGTTCACTCAGACAAGCATCGATGTTGACAAGAAGAAGTGCCTATATTCATTCTAGTATTAACCAGCGTCAACCAGTTGTCAAACTCCAAGTATTAGGAGTGAACGCCAAAAATGTTGCTTGGCGCGTAGCCGAGAAAAACACAGTCCGGTATTTGGTCCCAACTTGTGCCTTTTGGTTATCGGCACATATGGTAGCAAGTTGTATGGCATGGAGTCTAAAGATTCCAGACAAGTTGGTTGACATGTATATTCATCTGGCACTTAATCAGTCTGCACGCCAGGGATGCTCCATTTCAGTTGAACTGCACAAAAACTTTGGGTGGTTCATTTTATCGACCGCCTCCTTTCTTGTCTGGAATGTAGAATTTTGGCGAGCTACAGGACCAAGATGAGCCAGTAAACTAGTTGGATGAAAGTAGTGGCCAAGTTGCTCAAACCTCCCTCGCCCCTCGGCATCGAGGCCACTATCTCGAGGATAAACCTACAAGCAAAGTTCAAATATTCTGTGCTGCCTCTGAATTACTCGAAAGTTTACTCGTACAAGCATTAATTTTAGCAAGAAGTACCTCCGACTGAAGACCATTTACCAGTCTGTACCCTAGGTAATTAAAGTTTGGCCATGGATGATATTGGTTGTGATCTAAATCATTTGGATGCATAAACATACTAAACATGTGTATATCTGAATCTTTTTGTGAATTATCTATGAATATTGTCTTGTGATCTATCAGTCATTTGGATGCATAGCCATGTTGAACTTGTGTATATATGAATCTTTTGAGTTGTTGATTGTGAATGTTGGCTATGAATATGAACGTGTCCTGTGAACCTGAGTTTGAAACGAATGTTTACATATTCTGTTGTACTTGTGTGTGAACTTGTTAGTATGTCTACCGTGGGATTTGTGATGTGTGGGTGTCAATGGCACACCTTCCCGAGAAGAATTGCACCTGCTTGTTAGGGTAGCAATAGCGCATCATCTCTTTTTTATCTTTTTGCTCTGTCTTCCCCCTCCCCCGCTCAAACCCTGTCGTAATGTTTTCAGCCTCAAAACAAACATAGTACTGTGTTGTTTTGGGGGCTTGATGAAAAATTGAGTGCTTCTTTCTGTAGGCTGGCTTGCCCAACAAATGGGCTGCTGGTCCACCACAATCTGGGAGGCTAAAAATACAAGTTGTATGGTGCAGAGGCAAGTAAAAAAACACCATCGAGAGCCATCCACTGAGAAAAATAAGCGCGTTTGATGTGCTTCTTCAGTTGCGTCGTTGACCCCCTCTTTAATCCAGTTCGCTCCATTCCCCTACCGGCAGCACGAGAAGGAAGTTTATTTCCCCCTCACGCTGTCGGGGGATTGAAGAAGCGCGACATCGAATCCAACACCGTTGATGGCTGCTTGTCCAAGTGACTTTTAGATAAGAAACTGCAAGTTTCAGAGGCAGAGCATTTAAATCAACATGCACTTTTCAAACATGGATAACAGAATGTTGGAAATTTTATTCATGGTAAAAAATGGAACTAACAATAAGTTAACATCATGCTGATCAACATTCATGTATAGCACATCTTCATATGATGCTAAGTCAAAAAGATATGTTATTTTCAAAATGGCAGGACAATGTTGAGTGTGCGAAAAACTAGATAAACTAGGGACAAATTTTTGGCAAGTGTTAGATATTTTTCAATTGCACCAGTTGGAATCGAACCCGAGCAGTAGAGCTTTTGGGTAAAAGGGCTGCAGCCACCAAGAGAGTGCGGTATGTTCGAAAGAATGAAGGAGTCTTCCCCGGCTCCGGTTCTTTCCCGTCTGTGTGCGCTCGCCGTGGCGCCTCCCTATGCCATTGTCAACATGCTCAACAAATGAGAGGAATCCGAAGAGGACTCTACACCAAGAGACTGATAGTGGGGACCCACCAGGTCCAAGCCTTACGCAAGCAAGTGCCTCATCAGAAAAAAAAGCTTCCTCCTAATTGTATACCGATGTTGGGGCTCACGGGTTTGTCAACCTAGTCAATAAACAAAATAAATTTCTGATGATGACTGTCATCGGGAGCTTTTTTCAGGGGTATCAGGGATCTTTCTCTTTTTGTTGTTGCGGGAAAGGGGTATCGAGATCTAGCTGGTATCATTTTTTAGAGGGCAAACAAGTATCATCTAGGCATAGGTTTTGTTTTTTAACATGCGTAGCCCACGACATACCGAGACATTGGTTTTAACTTATTTTTTGAGGTCCATCATGTACGTACCGGCCTATGGGCCTCCCAGCGTAGGTTTTACTTTTTCTTAAAGATCGGTAGCCCAATGTATTTTTTTAATAAAACGCAGGTCTCTGTTCTATTTATCTATATATAAGAATAATAATGTTGTGTCCAATTTATGTTTTCCCTTCTAACCACATTATATATATTTGTATTACTACTATTATCGTATATTTAAAAGAGACTTATATATACATTATAAAACATCCAACGTCTTATTAACTTATAAAAGTAAATGTTTAACAGAAGTTGGCAAGGAAAATTCTGGTTGTTTTTGACTCACACGCAAGGAAAATCCTAGTGATTGCGTACAAAAACTTGCAAAGATTTTAAGGACCAATGTAATAATAACGCGCTCATTTTTCTTTATAGCAATAACTCGCTAATTTATTAATTTTATATATAAAAAATGTGTCACCCCGATTTATTTTTTTATATTAATTGCTCCTTTTAACCTAACATTATATATAGAACAAGCCCAGCTAATTTGTGTATTTCAAGAAAGTGCAAATGGGCTGGAATTTCTTAGAAAATATTAAATGGGTTGCATTGACGTGAAATTATTTGTTCACCTAGCCCAGCAAATGGACTGTAAATTCTAGAAAACATGGGTTAAATATACGCCACATTTTTGCAGGCTGGCATGTGGGCCAATAGGTCCAAGCCTGCGCAAGGCTTTGTCAACTTAGTCAACAAATGATTCTGATATCCACAGCCATCGGATTTATATACAATGTCCGGCATGCACATTCAATCTCTCGTCTTCTTCCTCCAGCATCGCCAAGACCGCCTGTTCCGGCCTCCGATGGCTAGCTGCTCTGCTTAGCATGTATCGCTGCGAAGCGCTACCCCACCGTCAGCCAGGCTATCACTCCACACCTCCTATTATTCTCCACCGACTGCAGCCCGATGCCGCAATAGAACTAGCTATAACCCTTGTACTCCTCTCAATCTACGTCTCCACTGTTGCGTCTTCCCATCTCTGGGTCGTTCCCGTCCGGGACCTCGCTGTCGTCCACCGCCTCGCTGCGCTTGGCGCGGCATGGTCAACAAACGAGAGTCATCAGAAGAGGATTGTACGTGGAGAGCCTGACAGCTGGGGACCCACGAGGTCCATGGTCGCATGCAAGGAAAGTTCCTCCTTATTAAGCTGGAAAAATGTGTCCTCCCCCTGACAGCTGGTCCCACTGGCTGTATCTTCCCACGGAAGGAAGTGCCTCCTTGTTATGCCAAAAAACTATTCCTCCTGATGACAGCTGCGACCCGACAGATTTGGTGGCTGACTTGTGGGCCTACTAAGCTGACGTGTATGTAGGGCTTTGTCAACTTAATCAATAAATGATTCTAGCAGCTGGACCATTGGATGTTAATCCAACAGCCGTGCTGCTTCTTCAACCTTTGTTCTTGCTCATGTCTCTCGTGGGCGGCAGTGCTACCGCGCAACCGAACCAGTCAAGTTTCCCACTCCTCTCCATCTACGACTCCACTGCCGCGTCTTCCCCATCTCCGGATCATTCCAGTCTGGGGCCTCGCCGTCGTCCACTGGCCTTGGTGCGCTCGGCATGGTATGGTCAATGTGGTCAAGAAGCGAGAGTCATCGGAAGATGACTGTACGTGAGAGGCTGACAGTGGGGACGAACCACGCCCATGGACGCATGCATGCAACTCCATCCTTTTTACCCTGAAAAATAATGTTTTCTCCCCCTAATAGTTGGGACCCACCAGCTACATCTTTGCATGCAAGGAAGTGTGTCCTTATTACAGGCAAAAATATGATTCCCCCCTGACAGCTGGGACCCAACAGTTATATCTTCGCACGCAAGGAAGTGTGTCATTATCCTCCCTGATAGCTGGGACCCACCCGTCAAAGCGCACATAGCGTTGTCTGTCTTGTTGCAAATGTGTACGTGCATACTGGTCGATCGGTCGCTCTGCAATGATGAACCGTAGCCGAGTAAGTAGCGGCACATGTCATAGTAGAGCCCCCCACGTAGCAGTTCAGGTTGTCCCCTCTAAACCGTGTACACGTACATATAGCCACACGCCAAAAAAATACGGTCACGTACGCATATGAGCGGGGTCTCGAAACACATACTCACGCATACGATCGACTAGGGCTCGTGTAGATGGAGAGGCAACGGACGGCAACGATATTGTCCTGTTCTTCAGCTAACCGGCTAGGTCGGAATGGAGAAACAGCGTCGTGTTCACTGGGAGCCAAGTGGCTGGGTCCGAACGTGTCATGTTCATCGAGAGGCAATAGACTAGGTGGAAATGGGTCGTGTTCAATGGGAGCCAACTGGCTTCGACGGAACAGCCAAAACGAAGTCTGGCGTACCACAAAACGGAGGAAAACAGCCTTGTGTTCGACCACGTATGGTCGAAATGGGGTCTGGTTCATCAGGAAGGGTCTGGCGTACCGCAAAACAGAGGAAACAGACTTGTGTTCGAGCTCCTGTGGTCGAAACGGGGTGTTGTTGATCAGGAGGGTGTGGCGTACCGCAAAACGGAGGAAACGAACTTCTCTTTGACCTCCTACGGTCTAAACGGGAGTCTTGTTCATCGGGAGGGGTGTGCCGCACCACAAAACGGGACTTCATGGGTACGTTTATCCATGCTCTACTGCCTCGCTCCAGCCTCCATGGGCTACTGTTCATCCACCATCGACCTCCTCCAGCCTCCACCTCCGACTGTTCATCCACGGCGTCTCCCTCCTGCCTCCACTAGCTATTGTTCATCCACGGGCTCCTGTTCATCCAGCCTCCAGCAGCTACTATTCAACCACCCCTCCATGGGCTACTATTCATCCAGCCCTCCACCGGCTACTGTTCAACCAGCCCTCCATGGGGTCCTGTTCATCCACCCCCAACCGTCTCAATCGGGGTCCTGTTCATCTAGCGGCAACGACCTCTACCCCCACGGGGTCCTGTTCATCCAATCCCCACCGAGAACCGTTCATCCAACTCCCCAAAACGCTCATTGTTCATCAAGAGGCAGCAGGTTCGATCAGCTTTAGTTAGCAGCAGTAGCGAAGGAATCGCTCGATCGGGTTCAGTTAATAGACAGGGATCGATCGATCGCTCGAGTTCAGTAACGCACAACCAGTGCAATTGCTCGGTTTCAGTAGGTGAACGCCTCGATCAGGTTTAGTTAGAGCGTAACACCATGCACACACGCACGTACGTGTATGAGAGAAACGTGCAAACCTCCATGCATCGCTCGGCCCCGACCACCCACCATAACCGGGAACTCCCCAAAATTTTCCTCGCCCTTGCTTCTACCATGGTTTTTTCTGTCATGGACGGCCCAAAGAATGTCATCCAGGTGCGTCTCAGGCCCAGCCAGGACAAAAAGCCCATTTATGTCACGATTTTTTGTCATAGAAGTAGGAGCCCACCACATCTATGATGATACCGGGTTTTGTCATAATTATCGTCATAGAAGTGTCATAAGTATGACAAAAAAATTGTTCGGCCCAAAATGTCACAGATGTGTCTTTTTTTGTAGTGTATCCAGACTCCCTCAAGACCCTTGCTGATTTTCCCAAGGAAGTGGAAAAGAGGGTGAAAGCAAAAGCCATGCATGATGCTAGGGTTAGCGAAGAAAAATCAAGTAGAATCTAAAAACATTGCGCTGACTCAACAAGACATACAGAGGAAAAAGGATCGCGCTTCCTGAAAGAAGTCTGTTTCAAGGAAATCAAAGAAAGCTGCTCCTGAATCATCTGATGTGTCCTCCGATGAAGATGTTGCTAATGAAATTCCTATGTATCACTAGCAAGCAATTCTAAACAAGCCTCACCAGAGTCCTTCTCCAGTGAAAGTTTCACCCCCTCTAAGGAAATCACCAAGACATGCATCCATTCCAGTCAATGATAAACCTTCGGGTTCTGACGCTCCAACAGCAAAAAGAAAGTTAATGTCCGATGAAAAAGCTGAAGCTTCTGCAAATAAGGCCAAACCAAATGTTCCTGCTTCCAAAGGTGAACAGAAATATGACTTCAATCTCATGATTGATGTAATTGAGAGTGCTGCTTACGATGCAAAATCCAGTGATATAAGTAGTCTGGGACTTCCTCTAGATGTTACCGAACTAGTAACAAAACATTTCATTGAGCTGAAGAAAATAACCAAGAAGCTGAATCGGGTTGTCAAGGACAAGCAGGTTCTCGATAAAATGAGGAAAGATGTGAATACGGAATCAGAAAGAAAGGAGCTAAACAAAGAGATTGTTGAGCTCACCAAGGCTCTTAGTATCATGAGGAATGATAAGATCGAGTGGCACTCGCACCTGAATATGGATGTATCTCAACTGTGTGACCGATGGAATGATGAGATTGAACGCAAGGCAGATCTTGGTCGAAGGAGAATCAAGGAAGAAAAATGTCAGAAGGCTAGGGCAAGAGCAAGCAAGCCGAGCAAACCGAAAGTTAATCAAGACCGCCGCCTTTGGACAGTTGCTGTTGAAATTTCAATTGACTCAAGTACCCCATTGCAACAAATTCCACCTTCTCCACTGCAAGATGCAGCAAGCTATGTTATCATTCCCGCTCTAGAAAATCCTGAAGTTGTTGATATTTTTCTGGATAAAACTGGTGAAGATTATGCCATGCCTGAGCAACAACCCCTGATGATGAAGTTGATGAGAAAATTGAAGTTGAGAAGGCAGACCCATCGCCTCTGAGAAAGTTGCAAGCTGAGCCCTCCAGATCTAAAAAGGAGGAGAGTGACAAGATTGAGGGGGAGCTAAAAGCTTCTCGACAGAAAACCACCCCGATCGCATCATCTGGTGCTCCTACCCACATGGATGTTAATCCTGCTCATGTTTCCACCGAACCTCAATTGGAAAAGGAAGAAAAGAAACCTAAAGAGCCCATGGCTCACGAAGAAAGTGCTCCACACCTTGTGTCCCAAGAGTTAGTGAAAGAAGTTGCTGTGCTCCCAGTCGAATAAAATGTAACAACAGAAAAGGCCCTAGTGCCCGATAGTCAGAAAGCCACTGAAGGAATTCCAGCGAGTGAAAATGTCAGACCATCAAGTTCTTCAAAGCAATCTAAGTGAAAGAAATCAAGGAAGTGACATGCTCCTCTCAAGCCGATTGATGAAAGTGTGCCAACCCCTGATAACCTTTGGACCAGGAATATGAGCGAAGAAGAACCTTTGAAAAACCCACTAGAAACATTTCCACTATTTCATGTAGAAGATGGCCCAAATGGTCTGCTTTCAACGAACAAATCCATCATTCAAAACTTGCATTCTTTGGGACCAACCCTATGAAGGAGAGAGAACTTCCTTGTCTCCAAGATTCTGGACAAGAGAACAGGTTGTGTACTATGCTCGAATTCTATATGAGAAGAATCACATCTTCAAGCATAAGATTCTGGATTTTGCTGAGCTCGAAAGCTTACCTTGTTTTCATCACACCATCGAGCAAGTTGAGCAGGTCTTCCTGAAAAGTTTCCTTCGCTTCAACCATGGCTGGAACCGTGAATTAGTCCTTCAGTTCTATGCCACTCTATACATCTCTGGAGACCTTGCAAATTGCAGCACCTGGATCCTCGAATGGATGACTGGCGAGGAAAATATAAAATGCTTGGTTGATCAGTTCTTAGCATTGATGAATTTTCCTCGATGTGAATTTGATGTTGCACGAGAACACAGGTTGCACTACTGGAAAGTAACCGAAGCTCAATTGCATATGTTGATGGACCCCAAGCTAGTCGGTGATGAATGAATAGAAGCAAATCCGAAGAATTTGGCGTATCAGAACAAAGTGCTATTTTACCTTCTCTGCAATTCCCTCACACCAACCAATAGGCCCAAAAACATTCAAGGCACTGTGGCAAATGCTCTTTTGGCCATCGCTGAGGGGATTCACTTTGATGTACCAGATCTTTTCATTTGGAACTTAGCCTATGCAGCTAATAATCCTCAAACCTTGAATCCATACGCACCATGGATTATGTTTGCCATCATGCAACTTTTGGAAGAAAAGTTCTTCTGCCCATTTGTCCCGAAAGTTTTCATGCCACCAGTTCGTGACACACTTCAAATTGTAAAGGACATTGGCAAAGGAAAATTACATGTTGATGCTACTGCTCCTGCTTCTGCGTCTGTATCTTCTCCGAAGGTCAAGAAAGCTAAAGTTGAAATCCCTCGTGAAGAAAATCCTTCATTGTATGAGATTTGTCTTCGCACGCAGCAAGCACTGGAAAGCCACATCAAGCTCGACCGCAAAGAGAAGATGGAGGTGATGATTGAGATGAATAAACTTCATAATTATGCTCGCCAAGCTCTTCTTTATGAAAAGGAACAGAAGAGTCGCTCCTGGACTCTTTTGCGCAAGCATTACTCCCGGAAGCAACTGTCTGCAAAAGGCATTGAGAAGGAATATGACTATCTGGAGTTATTTGAAGTACCTCACCTCTGAAGAAAAACTCCAGTGCTTCCTCAGTGTTCTGCCTCGACTGATCTGTTGTTTGTTGAACCAGATGAAATTCTTGAAGGCACGACAGGAACACTCATATTCAAACCACATGCACCTCGCGCCTCTAATCTTGAAGCTGATGTCGAGGCTCAAGCTACGACTCCAACTCCTGCTTCGGCCTCAATGATCGCTCGTTCTGCTTTGCCAAACAGTTCAAGTTCTGATTCTGAGGGTTCTTCGGACGAGTAGATCCTCGTATGCATTCTCCTGCCTTTTTTCACACTTCTTGACAAAACAGGAGAATAACATCAAGTGATAGATCAGCAGTTTATTTGAAAGGGTGTTTTCCATTCGCCATTTGGTTTTCTGCCGAACTGTTTGGCTTTCATCGAACTATTTGCTTTTGAAACTTAAAAGCACCGCCTATGGTGTTGATATACTTGGCCGTCATGTAACGTTAATAACCCCCTCTAAAATTATATTAGCTTTTAGTTATTTGTTTGCGGGTCCTATCTACAGCTTACTTCCTTGCAATTATTATTCTTGATATTTATCTATCGTGCAGGGAGAGTAACAGCGTTTCAAGGAAAATCTGGAATCCTGCTTCTCTAGAAGAGATATTTTACTTCTTGAGACTATCTTGCAAGAGATTAATTATCTTCAATATCTAACCCTGCAGGATAAGAAAGTTGCTTCAGATTAAAGATCTTGAGTTTTTTAAAGCAAACTCTACCTATCTATGTCAAAAGATATTTTTCCTCGCACATATCTTGTATTTCATCCTTGTTGCAGGAAAACTTGTCTGAAGTGTATCCACTCCGAGCAATTATGTTTGTGATTCCTTTGCTCTGATTTTCCTGGAGTATCTAACCTGCAGGAAACTTATATCTTGAGTGGATCCAAATAGTGCTCTAAGAAAATCCATATGGCCTATCCTTCATCACAAATCATTTCAAAGTATTCATTTCATCTAACAAATATGTTTCAAAGATTGTGGGTGACAGGAAATACCTCAGACATTGTCGAGTGCATTGACAGAAACAACGAATGATATTATATGTCAATGTCACTCTTACGAAGATTCATCTCGCTGCCTTACGATATATCTTCCATGCATATCTTCGAGGGGGGAGCTTGTTTTATTTTCGTATTTATCTGTCGTCTTTCATTATCCTTCACATTCATTTCATCGCTTTATCTATACTTCGATCTGTTATGTTTTGTCAACAATCGTCCAAAAAGGGGGAGATCGTGTCACACCCTAGCTAGTTCATGCATTAGAGTGTTGCATCATGTCTATTTTTCTCAACAGAAACTTGAAATGGGGATGACAGAACCCCCAGCCCCCTCTGAAACCAACTAGCGTTTACTAAAAATATTTTCAATGAACCTGAAATGCCCTTCTAAAATGTCCATCATTTTTGTCTTGGTTCAGAACCTCTGCCAAAAGTGGTGCTCAATTTTCTAGGTCATCCTAAGGTTTTTGAATTAAATCATAAGTATTTGAGTTTGGGCATTTAAATTATATAAATTATTTTAAATGCTCAAATAATCCCAAACAAAAATGTTCCATGATGTATATATTCCAGTTAGTGGCCATGAGCAGTTTGGGGAATTTTGGAGTTGTTTAGGTATTTTTAGTAAGTCCACAAAGTTACAGAATAATTAAAAAAGATAAATAAGAGAGAGAGAGAGAGAGTGAACTAACCTCGCAGCCCGCCTAGCCAGCCCACCAGCCGGCCCAGCCCAGCAGCCGCTCCAGCGAGCTGCTTGCCTTCGCCAGGCAGGCAGGCAGGTGCTCGACGGCGACGCCAGCGCGCGCCGCGCAGCTGCCCGCCGCCCTGCTTCCTCCTCTCACCTTGCTGCTGGCCTGGACGACCTCCACGTCGTGCCCCGAACCCCTTGGACACACCCATTCGCCCCCAGCTCCTCTCCCTCGCTCTCCCGCACCATGGTCGACGCCACCGCAGCCGCACCGTCGACGTAGTCGCGCTCTCCGTCATCCCCGGGCCGCGCCACCGTGTCCAGGAGCTCCGCCGCCCTCCTCTCCTTCGAGCTAGTCGAGCCCCGAGCGCTCGCGTGCCCCGAAGCCACTGCACCGACCTCGCCGACTCCGCCGTCACCGGAGATCCCCTTCGCCGTCACCACCGCACCAACTCATCCCTGACCGCGCCGTCTGGTTCCTCGAGATTGCCGTGAGCCCAGCTACCTCTCCCCCCATTCCTCTCTCGTTCTTGTGCACCACAGCGAGCGCACGAAGCTTCACCGCATGCACCGCCGCCGAGCTCGTCGCCGATGTGTCTCCGGCCAACCACCGGCCACACCACCGTGTCCATCACACTCACCGCACACGCAGGAACCCGTAGCATCACTCCACGCGCCTCGCCGTGCCCCCTAGCGTCGAGTTCGACCTCACGCGAACTCCGGCGACCGCCAACGTCGTCGCCGGCGCCATTTCTGGCCACCCCGAGCCCAACCAACGCCACCAAGAGCTGCGGCTTGCCCCTAGCTACATGTAGATGCCTTCCGCGGCTCTTATGGTCGCCGGAATGCACAAAACCACTCTCGCCGCCGCGTTCGGCCTTGCCGGCGGCTAAACGCCGGTGAGTTAACCCCGCTGACCCCCCGTTTGACCACGAGTGGGCCCGGTTTGACACCCCCTGGGTCAATGACAGGTGGGGCCCAGCCCTGTTAACTATCAGGATTAGTTTTAATTAATATTTAGCTAAACTAATTACACTGACACACGGGACCCACTAGTCAGGGTTGACCTGGACTGTTCCGTTGACCGCTGACGTCATCCTGACGTAATGCTGATGCAGTAATTTATTTACTGGAATTATTATTACACAGGAAATTCCAGTAAATACCCCAAACTTTAAAAAATCATAGAAATTAATCTGTAACTCCAAATGCAAAGTTTTATATATGAAAAATGATCAGAAAAATCCAATCTATCCATCTGTACTGGTCTCATGCATGTTTAAGCAAGCTAACCTGATGTTTAGAGCAGAACTACATAAAGCACTTATAAGGGCCATGTATGAGTTTGAAACTTGAATCTTTGATTCAAAATGGTTCAAACCCATCTGGTCTTAGTTGCATTAGGCCAATACACTCATTTTGCCATGTCTCGTGCATGCATCATATTGTTGCATATTGTTTGGTGATGTTGTGTATTGGTGCTCTTTGCGGCAGGTTCTGCCTCCGAGGAGTACCACGATTACCCTAGCGAAGATCAATATCAGTGCATCGACCCATCAGGCAAGCAACCAACCATTTGATCATATCGATACAATCCCATGTTCTCGCTTCTGCTCTCTTTTACTGCATTAAGACAACGCGTTTCAAACTGCTGTGTGCTACGGTAGTTGAACCCATTTCCTCTGCATGACCTGTCATTGCCACAGTAACTAGATGAAACCCACTAGCATGTGTAGGAGTTGATTGAGCCATATGTATGTGTTGTTCCTACCTTGCTATGCCTGCTATGCTTAGAGTCGTGTCAGGTCTGGTTCATCTGGGTGATGAGCTAGAGTGAAATGATCATGTCGGTAATAAGAGTGATGCGGTGAACACGATTTGGTAAAGGTATCGATGAGAGGCCATGTAGGAGTACATGGTGGGTTGTTTCATTGAAGCCGACCTTAAGCACTGAGATCTGTATGCGTGATTTAAGATTCAGCTACTACCATGCATTGGGCCCTGAAATATGACCCCGCTCGACTTCTTATTCACCCTAGTCCTCTGTCTAGGAGTTGCAAGTAGTTTCTGGTGTTTGTAGCTTACTGGAGGTTGTGGACAGCGCTGACCTGCGGGGTGGGCTGTGATGCGGGAGGTACGTGGCACGGTGTACCGGATACCCATTAGGTATCTTGGGAACCCTGTACACATCGTTCGGGGCCGTATGGGAAACCTCAGCCGGACTCCCTGTGGATGGAACCTGGATAGGCGATAAACCTGGACTAGAGACTTAGGTGTTTAGGTAGGTCGTGGTCTACACCCACGTCGGCTTTCGCTTGAAGTCTGCCGAGCACATGTCGTGTGCAGACGCTAAGTGGTGGAAACATGTATGAAGAAGTACACCCCTGCAGGGTTAACATTATCTATTAGAATAGCCGCGTCCACGGTAAAGGACTACTTGGTTGCCTATATAGTTCATAGACAAGTAAATGGATACTACTAAAAATCTCAAGATAAGCGTGAGTGCCGAGGATGGCTCTTTCGTAGGATGACGGAGGTGGATCCTCGGTGGTGTATTGAAGTGGTGAGTAGTGGACTCGTGTGCGCAAAACCATTTCAAGTTGGTGTATCGTAGGATAGCTTAGCCAAGAGTCAAAGCTGGCTTGCTGCAATAACCCCACCAACCCTTCTTGATAATGTGCATGTATGTAGGATCTGATGTAAGTCTTGCTGAGTACCTTTGTACTCATGTTGCTTTAATTTACATTTTTCAGAGGACGCTGCAACCCCTTCTGATGGGTTCTTCGTAGACGTTGACATCGATGAGTAGACTGAGGCCCAGGTGGTGACCCTGAGCTTGTGAAGGACCACGTAGTATAGCCAGGCTTTCCAAGCCTCTTTTATTTTACTAGTTGTCTGTACTCAGACAAGTTACTTCCACTGTTGGCTTGTATGTCTGTATGACTTGAATGTGGGTCGTGTGACCCGTACTTGTGTGTATTCTATGTATGGCTCTCTGAGCCCTTAAATAAAGTACTTGTGTTGTAGAGTTATGTTGTGATGCCTTGTTGATTTGCACATATCGAGCATATTGTGTGTATGATTGAAATGCTTGGTATGTGTGGGGTCTGACTATCTAGTTGTTTATTCTTAGTAGCCTCTCTTACCGGGAAATGTCTCCTAGTGTATCCACTGAGCCTTGGTAGCTTGATACTGCTCCTGAAAACTTAGGCTGGCCGGCATGTGTCCTTCTTTGTTCCTGTGTCTGTCCCTTCGGGGAAATGTCACGCGATGGATACCGGAGTCCTGTTAGCCCGCTACAGCACGGTTTACCGGAGTCCTGCTAGCCCAGTGCTACAGCCCGGATTCACTTGCTGATGACTGACACATTCGATGCTGGGTCATGGATGCATGTCCCTGTAAGTCTGTGCCACTTTGGGTTTACGACTAGCCATGTCAGCCCGGGCTCCTTACCATATGGATGCTAGCGACACTATCATATACGTGTGCCAAAAGGCGCAAACGGTCCCGGGCAAAGGTAAGACGACACCCGTGGGAATACCATGCGTGAGGCCGCAAAGTGATATGAGGTGTTACATGCTAGATCGATGTGGCATCGAGTCGGGGTCCTGACAGCGTTGGCATCAGAGCCGGACTGCCTCTAGGTTCTCCAAGCCAAACTGGTCGATGTTGAGTCTAGAAATGCTTTAGTTATATGTAGGGGAATTGATTGTGGGTTGGAACGTAAGGCTCTTTTACTCCTTTATCTCATGACTTTCTGATCTGAGACAGTCTATTCTTCCACCGGGGGTTAAGGAATTAGGATCTCTTCTCTCTATCAGGTTCACGTGTTGTTAATCAGTAGTACCTTATAGGTTTGATGGATACAAGCCTAGTTCAGTTCTACCACCCCATTATGTTGTTAAGATGGACCCAGAACCTTGATATGATGTTGTTGAGTGTCTATGCAGTTCTTTGCAAAATGTCTCAAAATCCTTTTTGAGCATTTACAGTCGTTATGTTGTCCAATTTCTGCTAGAAATTCTAATGTCTTGTGTTTATCATGCTCCAGATGGCTTCCCGTCCTCAGAATCAAGTGGTTCGTTTGACTCGATGCCTAGATGTACCCGGCCATACTACCATGTTGGTCAGGGTAATGACTGAGGCTGGATACCGTTGGTATCCTGAGTACACGGTCGAAGAGCAATTCCGAGACTTTAATCAAAGTCAATATTTTTGCACTGTCAGGATATTTCCATCTTATCCTGGATCTACCGAGCCCCTCCACTGCTCCTATGGACTCGGGGTTACTATTGACAAGGCTGTGCAGGATGCCGCCTACTCTATGATGACCATCATGCGAGTTAGGACTGGCCTATTTCGGGATTCCGACTTTCGGTATATGCCAGCTTCACTCCCGGGAGCACAAGGGTATCTCCAGGCTATCTATGCTGACTCCACTCAGGAGGACTCACTGACCCGCACCACTGCATAGTTGCTTGAAGACAAGGACCGTGAAAATCGGGCCTTGAGACTAGAGCTTTTCAATACCCGTGCTGATCATTGGACCCTTTCGCATTCTCGCTAAACGGGGAGAAGTTGCCTACCAATTGGAACTACCTCCGCATCTCTCCAGAGTCCATGATGTCTTCCACGTTTCCCAACTCAGGCTTTGCTTCTCGGATCCTATCCGTGGAGTTGACCACGAAACGCTTGATCTTCAAGATAACCTCACGTATCGAGAGTACCCCGTTCGTATCCTCGATCAAGCCGAGCGTACCACTCGACGTCATAATATCAAGTTTCTCAAGGTTCAATGGTCGCACCATTCTGAGAAGGAAGCAACTTGGGAAAGGGAGGATCGTCTTCGACTTGAGTACCCCGCCTTCTTTCCGAAGGAACCTAAATCTCGGGACGAGATTCTTTTGAGTGGGGGTGAGTTGTCACACCCTAGCTAGTTCATGCATTAGAGTGTTGCATCATGTCTATTTTTCTCAACAAAAACTTGAAATGGGGATGACAGAACCCCCAGCCCCCTCTGAAACCAACTAGGGTTTACTAAAAATATTTTCAATGAACCTGAAATGCCCTTCTAAAATGTCCATCATTTTTGTCTTGGTTCAGAACCTCTGCCAAAAGTGGTGCTCAATTTTCTAGGTCATCCTAAGATTTTTGAATTAAATCATAAGTATTTGAGTTTGGGCATTTAAATTATATAAATTATTTTAAATGCTCAAATAATCCCAAACTAAAATGTTCCATGTTGTATATATTCCAGTTAGTGGCCATGAGCAGTTTGGGGAATTTTGGAGTTGTTTAGGTATTTTTAGTAAGTCCACAAAGTTACAGAATAATTAAAAAAGATAAATAAGAGAGAGAGAGAGAGTGAACTAACCTGGCAGCCCGCCTAGCCAGCCCACCAGCCGGCCCAGCCCAGCAGCCGCTCCAGCGAGCTGCTTGCCTTCGCCAGGCAGGCAGGCAGGTGCTCGACGGTGACGCCAGCGCGCGCCACGCAGCTGCCCGCCGCGCTGCTTCCTCCTCTCACCTCGCTGCTAGCCTGGACGACCTCCACGTCGTGCCCCGAACCCTGTGGACACACCCATTCGCCCCCAGCTCCTCTCCCTCGCTCTCCCGCACCATGGACGATGCCACCGCAGCCGCACCGTCGACGTAATCGCGCTCTCCGTCGTCCCCGCGCCGCGCCACCATGTCCAGGAGCTCCGCCGGCCTCCTCTCCTTCGAGCTAGTCGAGCCCTGAGCGCTCGCGTGCCCTGAAGCCACTGTACCGAACTCGCTGACTCCACCGTCACCGGAGATCCCCTTCGCCGTCACCACTGCACCAGCTCATCCCCGACCGCGTCGTCTGGTTCCTCGAGATCACCGTGAGCCCAGCTACCTCTCCCCCCTTTCCTCTCTTGTTCTCGTGCACCACAACGAGCGCACGAAGCTTCACCGCACGCACCGCCGCCGAGCTCGTCGCCGACGTGTCTCCGGCCAACCAGCGGCCACACCACCGTGTCCATCGCACTCACCGCACCCGCAGGAACCCGTAGCATCACTCCACGCGCCTCGCCGTGCCCCCTAGCGTCGAGTTCGACCTCACCCGAACTCCGGTGACCGCCAACATCGTCGCCAGCGCCGTTTCCGGCCACCCCGAGCCCAACCAACGCCACCAAGAGCTGCGGCTTGCCCCTAGCTACACGTAGATGCCTTCCACGGCTCTTATGGTCGCCGGAATGCACAAAACCACTCTCGCCGCCGCGTTCGACCTCGCTGGCGGCTAAACGCCGGTGAGTTGACCCCGCTGACCCACCGTTTGACCACGAGTGGGCCCGGTTTGACCCCCCCTGGGTCAATGACAGGTGGGGCCCAGCCCTGTTAACTATCAGGATTAGTTTTAATTAATATTTTGCTAAACTAATTACACTGACACACGGGACCCACTAGTTAGGGTTGACCTAGACTGTTCCGTTGACCGCTGACGTCATCCTGACGTAATGCTGACGCAGTAATTTATTTACTGGAATTATTATTACACAGGAAATTCCAGTAAATACCCCAAACTTTAAAAAATCATAGAAATTAATCTGTAACTCCAAATGCAAAGTTTTATATATGAAAAATGATCAGAAAAATCCAATCTATCCATCTGTACTGGTTTCATGCATGTTTAAGCAAGCTAACCTGATGTTTAGAGCAGAACTAGATAAAGCACTTATAAGGGCCATGTATGAGTTTGAAACTTGAATCTTTGATTCAAAATGGTTCAAACCCATCTGGTCTTAGTTGCATTAGCCCAATACACTCATTTTGCCATGTCTCATGCATGCATCATATTGTTGCATATTGTTTGGTGATGTTGTGTATTGGTGCTCTTTGCGGCAGGTTCTGCCTCCGAGGAGTACCACGATTACCCTAGCGAAGATCAATATCAGTGCATCGACCCATCAGGCAAGCAACCAACCATTTGATCATATCGATACAATCCCATGTTCTCGCTTCTGCTCTCTTTTACTGCATTAAGACAACGCGTTTCAAACTGCTGTGTGCTACGGTAGTTGAACCCATTTCCTCTGCATGACCTGTCATTGCCACAGTAACTAGATAAAACCCACTAGCATGTGTAGGAGTTGATTGAGCCATATGTATGTGTTGTTCCTACCTTGCTATGCCTGCTATGCTTAGAGTCGTGTCAGGTCTGGTTCATCTGGGTGATGAGCTAGAGGGAAATGATCATGCCGGTAATAAGAGTGATGCGGTGAACACGATTTGGTAAAGGTATCGATGAGAGGCCTTGTAGGAGTACATGGTGGGTTGTTTCATTGAAGCTGACCTTAAGCACTGAGATCTGTATGCGTGATTTAAGATTCAGCTACTACCATGCATTGGGCCCTGAAATATGACCCCGCTCGACTTCTTATTCACCCTAGTCCTCTGTCCAGGAGTTGCAAGTAGTTTTTGGTGTTTGTAGCTTACTGGAGGCCGTGGACAGCGCTGACTCACGGGGTGGGCTGTGATGCGGTAGGTACGTGGCACGGTGTACTGGATACCCGTTAGGTATCTCGGGAACCCTGTACACATTGTTCGGGGCCGTATGGGAAACCTCGGCCGGACTCCCTATGGATGGAACCTGGATAGGCGATAAACCTGGACTAGAGACTTAGGTGTTTAGGTAGGTCGTGGTCTACACCCACGTCGGCTTTCGCTTGAAGTCTGCCGAGCACATGTCGTGTGCAGACGCTAAGTGGTGGAAACATGTATGAAGAAGTACACCCCTGCAGGGTTAACATTATCTATTCGAATAGCCGCGTCCGTGGTAAAGGACTACTTGGTTGCCTATATAGTTCATAGACAAGTAAATGGATACTACTAAAAATCTCAAGATAAGCGTGAGTGCCGAGGATGGCTCTTCCGTAGGATGACGGAGGTGGATCCTCAGTGGTATATTGAAGTGGTGAGTAGTGGACTCGTGTGCGCAAAACTATTTCAAGTTGGTGTATCATAGGATAGCTTAGCCAAGAGTCAAAGCTGGCTTGCTGCAATAACCCCATGAACCCTTCTTGATAATGTGCATGTATGTAGGATCTGATGTAAGTCTTGCTGAGTACCTTTGTACTCATGTTGCTTTAATTTACATTTTTCAGAAGACGCTACAACCCCTTCTGATGGGTTCTTCATAGATGTTGACATCGATGAGTAGACTGAGGCCCAGGTGGTGACCCTGAGCTTGTGAAGGACCACGTAGTATAGCCAGGCTTTCCAAGCCTCTTTTATTTTACTAGTTGTCTGTACTCAGACAAGTTACTTCCGCTGTTGGCTTGTATGTCTGTATGATTTGAATGTGGGTCGTGTGACCCGTACTTGTGTGTATGCTATGTATGGCTCTCTGAGCCCTTAAATAAAGTACTTGTGTTGTAGAGTCATGTTGTGATGCCTTGTTGTATTTGCACATATCGAGCATATTGTGTGTATGATTGAAATGCTTGGTATGTGTGGGGTCTGACTATCTAGTTGTTTATTCTTAGTAGCCTCTCTTACCGGGAAATGTCTCCTAGTGTCTCCACTGAACCTTGGTAGCTTGCTACTGCTCCGGAACACTTAGGCTGGCCGGCATGTGTCCTTCTTCGTTCCTATGTCTGTCCCTTCGGGGAAATGTCACGCGATGGATACCGGAGTCTTGTTAGCCCGCTACAGCCCGGTTTACCAGAGTCCTGCTAGCCCAGTGCTACAACCCGGATTCACTTGCTGATGACCGACACGTTCGATGCTGGGTCATGGATGCCTGTCCCTGTAAGTCTGTGCCACTTTGGGTTTACGACTAGCCATGTCAGCCCGGGCTCCTTACCATATGGATGCTAGTGACACTATCATATACGTGTGCCAAAAGGCGCAAACGGTCCCGGGCAAAGGTAAGACGACACCCGTGAGAATACCGTGCGTGAGGCCGCAAAGTGATATGAGGTGTTACATGCTAGATCGATGTGGCATCGAGTCGGGGTCCTGACAGATCGTTGGTGCAATATTTTCCCTCCTATGTTTTGGAGATAGAGAAAGAAACAAGCATGGATTGATTTGCACATAGAGAGAAATAGTTCATGCAGTACCAAAGAGAATGGTGTCTCCAGTGTCAAGTTCGAAGAACTTCACCAAAGAATATCTGCGATGCAGAGAAGAGTGAGCTACAGTCGTTGAAGATTTGTAGGCGAGAAGATTGATGAGAATGAGTTAACCCCTCAAAAATTTATTGCTGATGTGAAGCAATTGGTTTGGAGTTTCTGTCGGAGGAAATTAACTACAGCGAATGAAATTCAAAGACGAAGTGAGGACATAGTAATCTTTTCGTTGTTCTTCGTTTGTTCATTTGAGTCATAGGACCTCCGTACTAGTTCTCCATGCTTAGATCCGCTATGATGCTTAGCCCAAACCTATGCGAGACTGAGAGAAATCTCTTTGAGTTTTGAATGATTACCTGCCAGCAGTAGACGTTGTTCTTCATGCTGCAGGAGATATCCTTTGAACTGAGGAGTTAGCATTACTTGCTTCACAAGTAATGTTACCGTTGTGCTCAAAATCCGACCGTTGGACTCGTGTCGTTCGGCCATTGGCTGCTACACATGTCCAATTTGGTCATTTCCCTTCAGGGAATGCTGCAACTATACATAGCCACCCCGCTCCAACATTGTCCATTGGGTGATCCGCTTAAGATTTCTGATAAGATTGACTAAGCATCCCCTCTCTGAGTGATTTGAGTTTAAGATCCACCGAGAGAAAAATCAAGAGCCCAAAACTTAGGCAGTGGTTTAGCATCACAGTGGTTCTGAGTTAGAGTTCTTGTACCTATTACTCTTGAGAGTTTTGCACTCTCTAGACGGATAGGTTTCGGCTCGAGTGATTAAAGAGTTGTTGTCTTCACCAAGCTAGATCTTCAGCAACCAAGAGTCATTGTGGTTTGCGAAGGTCGTTCAAAGGTTTGGATATTGTCTACAAGTATCTACCACGAGTGAAATCAACTAACGTCTGACTAGCTTCGAGTTGAAGGAGAATAGGGCGAAGAGAGTTTATCTTCTATGTTAAATCACAACCCCTCCAATCAGACATAGTCCTTTGGCAGAAGGGCGAACTGGTCTACCAAATCTACATGTCACCATCGAGCACCACTAGTTAAATTTACTTTACTGCATTATGATGTCTACTATGCAACTTTATTCGTTGACCCATGTTGGGCCTCCAAGCGCAGAGTTTTGTAGGACAGTAGCAATTTTCCCTCAAGTGGATGACCTAAGGTTTATCAATCTGTGGGAGGCGTAAGATGAAGATGGTCTCTCCCGAACAACCCTCCAACCAAATAATAAAAATTCCCTTGTGTCCCCAACACACCAAATACAGTGGCAATTTGTATAGGTGCACTAGTTCGACGAAGGGATGGTGATACAAGAGTAGTAATGATAGTAGATATTGATTTTTGTAACAGGAACAATAAAAAACAACAAGGTAGCAATTGATAAAATGGACCACAAATGGTATTACAATGCTTGAAAATGAGACCTAGGGTTCGTACTTTCGCTAGTGCAATCTCTCAACAATGCTAATCTAATTGGATCATATAACCATCCCTCAACGTGCGATGAAGAATCACTCCAAAGTTCTTATCTAGCATAGAACATAAGAAGAAATTGTTTGTAGGTATTCTTTCTGATCAATCTATCCAAGAGTTTGTACTAAAATAACACCAAGTTATTCTTTTCGGTCGATCTATCAAGAGTTCGTACTAAAATAACACCAAGTTATTCTTTTCGGTCGATCTATCAAGAGTTCGTACTAAAATAACACCAAAGCAAATTCAGATTCATAATACTCAATGCAACACAAAGAATGTCAAAGGGTGCCCCTAAATTTCTATCGGAGAAAGTAGGACAAACACGTGCATCAACCCCTATGCGTAGATTACCCCAATCTCACCTCGGGGGTCCACGAGTTGAGTGCCAAAACATATATCAAGTGAATCAATATAATACCCCATTGTCACCATGGGTATTCATATGCAAGACATATATCAAGTGCTCTCAAATCCATAAAAATATTCAATCTGATAACAATGAAATCTCAAAGGGAAAACTCAGTTCATCACAACAAGATAGAGAGTAAGAAACACCATATGATCCAACTATATTAACAAAGCCCGCAATACATCAAGATCGTGCCATCAAGAACACAAGAGAGAGAGAGAGAGATTACACACATAGCTACTGGTACAAACCCACAACCCCGAGGGTGGACTACTCCCTCCTCATCATGGTGGCCACCGGGATCATGAAGATGGCCATCAGTGATGATTTCCCCCTCCGGTAGGGTGCCGGAACAGGGTCCAGATTGATTTTTCATGGATACAGAGGGTTGCGGTGGCGGAACTTCCGATCTATCGACTTCCCTAGGGTTTTTGGAATATTTGGGAATTTATAGGGCAACGAGGCGATGCAGGAGGCCACCGAGTTGGGCACAACCCACCTGTGTGTGCCTTGGTGGGTTGTGCTCCCCTCGGAGGCCCCCTCTGGTACTTATTTGGCCCAACGAGTGTCTTCTGGTCCATAAAAAATCTCCAAAAAGTTTTGCTGCCTTTGGACTCCGTTTGATATTGATTTTTTATGATGTAAAAAACAAGCAGAAAACAGCAACTGGCACTGGGCACTATGTCAATAGGTTAGTCCCAAAAAATGGTATAAAGTTTCTGTAAAATGAATTGTAAAACATCCAAGAATGATAATATAACATCATGGAACAATCAAAAATTATAGAAACGTTGGAGATGTATCACATTACTTTTGGTAGTTTACTTTCGTTCTCTGTGTCGATAGTTTATCTGACCATTATCTATCTGTTGCATATCTTTCAGTTATTCTTCATCACTCACCATGTTGCATTCACATCTCTCTATGTAGTCCCTATAAACGTTTTCATTCTGTTTGCTCTGATCAACTCGGGTGCGTTCTTCACTGTATTATTTTCATTCACCTCGTCCAAGCTCATTTACGTGTTATCCTTCATCATTCATACCCTATTTTCATTCATGTTGTTGCACCTGTTTGCATATTGCGTTACCATCATCGTAGTCAAACCAGTGACAACCTATGCTCGAGTGATTATTGTTGCATTCTTCGAAAGATATGTTCCTCTCTAGTGTGATTGGTTAAGTTATACTCTGTCGAACCTTATTTCCGCTGCTGTGTTTGGGATCAGTTCAAATCATTCGAAAGAATTTTTGAATTTCCCATTCACTCCCCTCTGGTCGATATACTCTCGGTCCTAACAGTATGCCTTTTGCACACGCACATATTTCAAAGAAAGACAATTTTGTGAAAGGTTAGTTATTGAATGTTCCTCTCTCTTTTCATTTGGTGGACTACTAATTTCCCATGGTGGTGGATCACTCATCTCTCTATTCTCTTGTTGAAAAATCTCAACCTCACATTTACTAGACTCACATAACTCACTTATCCTCTCACTCTTATTGTGTGGTATTGGGTAGTGGATCACTTACCTCTCTAATGAGGTGTGGAATGATCTCAATCTCACATTTTGTGGACTCACACAACTCATTAATCCTCTCTCCCTGAATGTGTAGTATATCTAGGTGGATATATTTCATTTCTCTAAGCTCATGATGAACAATCTGATCCTCACATTTTGTGGACTCACTCACCTCACGTTTCTTATCACTCTCAATATATGGAATTGTGGAAAGTGGACACTCTTCCTCACATTTGGTGTAGTCACTCAACTTATTTTTCTTTTCACTCTCAAGTGGTGGAATTTTTGGAAGTGTACACTCTTCCTCACTTTTGGTGGAATCACTCAGCTTGCTTTTCTTATCACTCTCAAGTTGTGGGATTTTGGATTGTGGAATCTTACCTCACATGGAATTTGTGCCACATGTTTATTGGATGTTGGGACAATAGTAGTTGTCAAGATAGCAACATTAGGAATGAGCTTCTCATGTAAACATGTGTTGTGAATCACCGGAGTCGGTTCATCAACCACGGTCATGCTTTGCAGTGGGTCATCGGTGTGCCGACGGGTGCCATAACTTTGTCGTCGGGCATGACATCCTTGTTGTGATGCATGAGAAGTAGCAAAATGCCTAGGGGTAGGAGTAGCATGCCCTCGATCATGTCGTCCTTGCTGCATTTCAGGAACAACAGTGACTTGCCCATAAGCAGCAACACCATGCCCACGAGCATGTTCTCATTGCTCCACTACTTGAGTAGTAGCGACACACCCATGAGAAGCAACACCATGCCCTCGAGCATGTGTTTGTTGTTGCACTTCAATATCAGCAGGGTATTGTCAGTGTTAAACCCTATCACCACCTGCTGGAGGACGCTCGTGAAGCATCCTCTCCATGGCTGGGAGTATGTTGCTCTTGAGTTGCTGCACATCAGCGCGGGTGGCCAAAAAAATTTCTTCTCCATGATTCTTTCGACGTGTACTTGGTGTAGATCATGCCATGTTAGTGGGGCAAAAAAGTGGAATAGGATATTTTTTGTGGAATCACACAACCTCACTACTTACTCGCCAAAGTTCTTATGATTTCACATCGGATTGTGCTTCTCCCGAATGTGTTAAAGCGATTAAAAGACAAGGATCAAAGAACTAGCTTCGGTTCTTGGTGGAGCTTGGTGGGGGTAAACAAAAAGGGGCTTGTGTTGAAATCAAGTTGATGCAAACAAAGAAAATATATGGATAGATATGTTGGACCTTTGCATCAAGATTGAAAAATACACAACACACAAGCTTCTGAAATTTTTCTACCAAGCTGAAACTTTTGGATCTTACACAACACTTTCTTTTTCTATCTTGACATTTTTTTGCCACTTTTTTCTATCTTTTTCCAAAGCACAACAACCAAATCTGAAAACAACTATGAAGATGATCTTGGTGCAGATCTAAAAGATGAACATGCAATGTATGCAACAACAAGATCTCAACACCAACAAGGCTTGGATTTATTTTTGGTGGGGCTTTGGACTTCTAGGAAATAAAATATAGCATGAAAAACACTCAATCTAAAGGGATGATAGCAAGATAAACTTGGATAACAGATCCTACCATGTTAACGAAGGCTCTGATAGTAGATGATAGGTGGGAACCCGATTAACGAGTTCACACCCAAGGGTGGCCCGATCTTCACGTCGTAGGATCGAATCTAGAAGGAATAACTAGCTGCAAGAAGCCGAGATAACTAGTTTTATACCTGCCAAGGTTGGATGTAACCCGTACATTGGGGATGGCTGACCAAAGCTACAAGAACTCCAACCCGCTGTCCGAACAATTGCAGAACCACAAACTAGGACTAATCCACACAAAATGGACAGAACCATAGAGCATGAATTACGGGAACCAGAGACTCCTTCTCGCGAATCCGAATGGACTCACAAGACAAAGGTAGCAAGGATCTCTAGGATCTCTCTAGCAGTCTTGCTGCATAAGCTTGTAGCTGAATGGTATGACAAAAGGTTCCTAAGAGGATGGGGGAGATGGGGTTTTATAGCAGGGACAACCCCCTTAGCTAGGTGTGAAAATGGTTTCAAAAGTAAGCAGGTTTGCATGGCTTCCTTGGGTGAATAAGCAGTCAACTTTAGGAGTTGTTGAGAGCTCCTTGGAAATTCGCTAATCCTTGATAGTCTGGACACCTTCCACGAGAATGACTAGAGCTTTTGACTCACAACTCCAAATGATGTGAGGTTTTTTGCATTGGAAAAATAATTTGATGTAGCTTCTGTTAATGTACCCTTATGTCCCCATCTCTCCACCACATGGGTGTGGAACAACAAAACATCAGAGGTAAAAACTAACAGCATCAGCTTCACTTCAAACTTGTTTTCTCCAAACTTGTTCCTCCAAACCGGTTGCTTCAAGAGCTCATGGGTTATTGGATTTCGTCCACGTGATATGTGATGTTGCTTGAAGCTACGTCGGTATTTCCCCAAAGAGGAAGGGATGATGCAGTACAGCTACGGTAGTTATTTCCCCAAGTGATGAAACCAAGGTTATTGAACCAGTAGGAGAACCACGCAACACTATATAAACGATACCTGCACACAAAGAACAAATACTTGCAACCTGACATGTTAAAGGGTTGTCAATCCCTTTCGGGTAACAGCGCCAGAAATTGGCGAGTGGACGGGAGAAAGTTGTAATAATTGATAGATGCAAATAAAATTCAGCGAGGTATTTTTGGGTTTTTGATAATATAGATCTGAATAAAAGTTGCAGATAAAAATAGATCTCAAAAGCAAATAGTAGATCGGAAAGCAAATATAATAGAAAATAGACCCGAGGGTCGTAGGTTTCACTAGTGGCTTCTCTCGAGAAAATAGCATATGGTGGGTAGACAAATTATTGTTGGGCTGGTAGAAAAGCAAATAATTATGACGATATCCAAGACAATGATAATGTATATAGGCATCACGTCCAAGATTAGTAAACCGACTCATGCCTGCATCTACTACTATTACTCCACACATCGACTGCTATCTAGCATGCATCTAGTGTATTAAGTTCATGAAAAAATAGAGTAATGCAATAAGAATGATGACATGATGTAGACAAGATCTATTCATGTAGGAACATACCCCATCTTTTTATCCTTAATGATAACGATCAATATGTGCCTTGCTGCCCCTTCTGTTACTGGGAAAGGACACCGCAAGATCGAACCCATCACAAAGCACCTCTTCCCATTGCAAGATAAATAGATCAAGTTGGTCAAACAAAACCCAAATATCAAAGAAGAAATACAAGGCTATAATATATTATATCAAGGCAAATCTGATCATAAACTCACAATTCATTGGATCTCAACAAACACACCGCACAAAGTCATTACATCAAATAGATCTCCAAGAGACCATTGGATTGAGAAACAAAGAGAAAAGAAGCCATCTAGCTACTGCCTACGGACCCGTAGGTCTTAGTTGAACTACTCACGCATCATCGGAGAGGCACCAATGAGAATGATGAACCCCTCCATGATCGTGTTCCCCTCCGGCGGAGTGCCGGAAAGAGATCTAGATTGGATCTCGTGGCTCTGGAACTTGCGGCGGCTGGAATAAAATTTCGTTGACTCCCTAGGGTTTTTGGAGTATGGGGGTATTTATAGAGCGAAGAGGCAGTGCAGGAGGCCACCAAGGTGGGCACAACCCACCTGGGCGCGCCAGGGGGCGCAGGCGCGCCCTGGTGGGTTATGCTCCCCTCGGAGATCCCCTGTGGTACTTCTTCAGCCCATCTTGTGTATTCTGGCCCAGAAAAAATCTCCAAAAAGTTTCGCTGCGTTTGGACTCCGTTTAGTATTGATTTTCTGCGATGTAAAAAAGAAGAAAAAACAGCAACTGGCACTGGGCACTATGGCAATAGGTTAGTCCCTAAAAATGATATAAAATTATTGTAAAACATCCAAGAATGATAATATAACTGCATGGAACAATTAAAAAAATTATAGATACGTGGGAGACGTATCAATACGTAAGTTCAACCAACAACAGTGGGGATGAAAGCATAGTTGTGTCATCAAGATTGCAAGGTAAACTTAAGTTAGCGTTCACCTGGTAATGTGTTTGCTTGATTCGGCTTAGTAATTCTTTCCAACTAAACTATGCACTTTTCTGAAATGTCGTGTATGATGTACCCATGTGCTCATCACTAGTACAATTGATGCAGGCATAAAGTTCCCATTAGAATTAGCGAAGTCTCCAGGTTTTCTTACCATGATATTTTTGGGGTGTGTGTGTG
>NC_041381.1:424237838-424315145 GCF_002162155.2 Triticum dicoccoides
GGGGTTGGTAACAACAGACACTAGAAATAACAAATAAAGAGAAGAACAAAAGCTTAACCAAGAATTGAAATAAAAACTAAACAATCACTCTAATGCAATAACTAGTGACATGATGCTTCCCCGACAATGGCGTCAGAGAATGTGGTTGATGCTCTTTGAGATCTAGTTTGAATAATGGAGGGTTCCTATATCTTTAGCACATGAGCGACCTTGGGTATCGAAACTACGAGACAAAAAGTCAAACAAGTCATTGCTCTCAAATTAAATTCCAATTTTTTAACCGGGCCTTTAACAACCTTTTTGGAAGCAAAGAATAATATTGAAATAGGCATGGGTAGGTCTTACTCTCACAACCTTATACTTTTCTTTGGGATCTCATCTTAATAATAAACATGGCCTTGGAAGACGACCGTTACAATGTTTTCACAACGCGATGAAGTGGATGTGTGTTCAAAGTATGTCATGACCGGTCACGACCTGCATCGATATTCAGTTGTCCAACCGATGGCCTTATAGTCGCCCGGGGTTACCTCGGTTATTAAGAATTACTTCAGACAAAAGCACTACACGTTTAATGAACACACCTTATTTATCCTCAAGGAAATGCTTTCCACTATCGTACTAATCATTCCTCTCATTGCAATTCAAAAAAGTGCTCCACACATCCTCGCTTCTTATCTCCTCATTGATTGACCTACGATATCCTTGGTACCCGCAGAGCCTTAGAACGAGAAGAAGACAAAAGACAAGTCCGTTGCAATCACACACATACAAATAATACGCAAAGTGATCCCAACGACACATGCACAAATACATAGGATTGCAAGGCCTTGCCTCAACCATTTCCTTAGCGAATTCCTCGCACATGAAGATCGGATCGCAAGATGAACTCATTCAAGACGATATAAAAATGAATGATTGATTGATAATATGGCTTACAATAGTTCTGATTGCGATGCACCGATTGCAAGTATGACTAACTTGGGAAGAATGGCAGCGGTGATGAAGGTGGCAGTGGCTATGGAGATCAGACGAGAAATGACGGCAACTAAGGTTGGAAGATGGGTTCTAGTTCTGTGTTCCACAAATGGTTGCTCTCCTATTGAGATTCTGACATGTCTCCCTTTGTAAAAGTTGTCCAGGTGGACGCCATGGTGCCAACGGCGTGCGGTATAACCGTTGGTATGAGCGTGTGCGCTTGTACCATGTGTCGTCTTGCGCTCTGGATTGATCTTGGCACCTCCTGTTGACATGCCTTGTTCACCACACTTTGTATTTTCTTCTATGTGATGACATTCTTCCATGTTTAAGTCCATTTCTTGTGGAAACACATAAGCAAAGAATTTTTGTAATTTCCTGCATTCATTAGTCATTAGTATCTATATCTGAGTGATTCTCTCAAAAATTCGGAAATTATCTGGTTTAAAAATTGGTTGAATAAGCGAAAAAATATCGCTCATCGCCACAGCAGTTTGTAACCATGTTGGAAGCTAATTTATCGATTGCAAAGATGCATCTTATAGTGTCAGGTGTACTCGAATTGTCAAAGTCTCCTCCGCAAGACATAGATCTTGTGCTCTCATTGAAAGATCAGGACATCCTAGCGGATGTCAGCCAAACAATACTTGGCAATACAACAAATTTTTTACTAGACATTATCAGGCCGCCACATCAAGGATGGCGCAGCTAACTTTGGGTCCGATGCAAAAGCATGTGGAAGCGAGGTGGTGCTAGTCACCGATGGCTAGCTCGCCGCCTTGCTGATGTGTCCTCTTGTTCTAATTTGCTACCGGAACAATTAGGCATGTCGTCTCCCCTGAATCAGTTTCGTCCTTGACACCAATTATTGCTTCCTCGTATTGCTTCGCGGGATTCAGTGTTTCGCATTTCCTCCTGCTGATTATGGTGATTCATGCTTCTCAACCCGATCTTGCACACCGCATCAACAAGCGAAAGTTGGAGCCAACTTCAATGTCGTGTTTTCGACGAGTGTTCCTTCTAATGGTATGTGCCCACCCGGATACTTGTCATTGGTACAAGTGCTCGTATTTTCCACAATTTATTTTAGAATTTTAATGTTATTCTTTCATTGGTAGGTGACGTGATCATCAATAAGGGGTACGCTATATGACTTTGTCAATCTCGAGATTTGACATCTTTCTTTGGAAATGATTACAAGCATTTCTTGTGGAGCTTCTTAATCTTCGCCCTATGATATTGTGGAGTTCCAACTTTTTTGATAAGGGACGCTTTATTACTTAAAAGGTTTAAGCATTCACCCAATCTCTGCATAATAAGATGCACACAGCCAAACAATGTCATCTCACAAAAACCAAAAAGAAACATGTAGAGTATGTATAACGTCTAAACCGGAGGGGGTCAATCCTAAGATCATGCTGTCACCCATGTTGGTAAAAGTATCCCTCGCCGTATCCGTCAATCATGTACACACCTCCGTAAGCAGGTCTTGATTCTCCACGCGTTGTAGAGAGGATCATAAACGAAGAGTCCCGGTGCATCTATAGATAACCTGCATAAGAGAAGTACTTTTATCATTAAAAACCTTATCATTTCTAAATAGCCAAAACGACCAAATAATAGCAAGCGCTCCCACCTTGAGAAGAGTTTTAAACCTGTGATCAATCCATGTGACCAGTTGCAAATATATTAGCAATACTACAAAGAGAATACAAGCCAGAACCTATTTGAATGATTGACCATATAGAATGATCCAATTTGCATAGGAAGAACAAATGTTTTATTGTGTCATCATGTTGATAAAAAACGGATTCCGTACTTCCATGCCAATTCCTCTTAATAAAATTATCTTTAGTAAGAATGACCTGTAGGTAATTATTTAAGTTCCATGCTTCATCCGCAGAAAGAAAAGAAAAGTTCCATACTTGCCTACAAAAATCAGTCTCCGGTGAGCAAATGTACCAAGTGATATTTCTGGTGATGTTTCTCCCGTTTGGTCTGGGACATATACATGAACTAACGCTATGTATTTCACACCGGCCAGGCCTTTATGAAGTTGGTCAAATAGTACGTGTGCGTGCGGTCACGCTGTTGTCTTCCGTCTTCCACTAATCCACCTTCAGAACCGCTGCTTACGTGACCAATCAAAGCCCTTTCTTTGCTTAACAAAAAAAAACTCAAAGCCCGGTCCTTTCCCCGTCCTATGCACACCAAGATGCCAGACTAATTTGTTAGACTGGATCACTAACTAATGATTACCCCATTGACATGCCTAAAATCTCATCATCAGCCAGCAATCTTATAGTACTTACTATAATTATAAGCTTACCATATCCCAGTAGTAGTGGTAGATACTCTCCGGCAGGAAGGGATTCCACTCTGTGCAAGCGACAACGCACGGCAGGAAGGACTCCGCTCCCCGATATGCTTCGGGCGGGTGGATCCATCGGTCTCTCAGCCCACCAGATAGAAGATGCAAGGTAGTACGCCACGCGAATCTCATGATCAGCTCACGACTTGAGTTGAGTTTTCGAGGACTTGAGTCGATCCAGCCGAGCTAGCTAGCGAGCACAACGAGTAGGCGCGATGCCACCACCATCACGCATCCCCTCACGCGTTGTGCGCCAGAGCATCTACAACCGGACCTCGCTTTATACGCCCGGTCACGATTTTTTAATTCAGACGGACCTCTCAAAGTCAAACGGCCCTCAACTGTCCGGGCTGACCGGCACACCCCCATACTCAGCTCAAATATGGGGCGGATAAGGAGGCGCGGGGGACGGACCGTCACGTCGGAGTGACGAAGGGGTCCCAGCCGGAAACACCCTCAAACCCCGCGGTCTAAAACTCGTCTCCTCCGTCGAAATGGTGACGCCGCGTGGCGCAGCTTCGGCGAGCCATGTAGTGCATTACCCAGCTATTTAAGTCGACCGGCGGCACCAAAACCCTTCCATCGATCCACATTTTCCTCCTCATGTCTGTCACCGTCGCTATTTCCACGCCACCAATCCATCTAGTAGCCATGTCTCCACGCCGTCGGGTGAGGGGCGCGCCCTTCTGACGCTGGAGCACCGGCTCGAGCTCCTTGAGCAGATCTGGGCTAGGCGCGAAGTCCGGATCGCCGCGGGGCTATCTCTGGATGCAGTCGATCCGGAGGAGGAGGAGGAGCCGGAGGAGGAGGATGTGGGGGACGGTAGCGACGGGGGTCTGCAGGCGGAGCAGCAGGCCATCCTCAATTCCCTTCAGTCGGAGTCGGCTGTGAAGACAAGACGCAGTTGCCGGCAGAAGACGGAGGCAAAAGAGGCCGCGAAGGAGGAGGAGATGTTCGCCTACATGGATGAGGTCGAGCAGGAGGAAGATGAGTCGGAGCCCTCCTACCCATCCGTCCAGCCAGCGCTTGGCACCGTCGTCATGGACATCTCCGACGACAAAGAGTAGTTAGGATACTACGTCGATGTAGTACGTAGGATTTTCTTCTGCATGCTTTGTATGAATTCAGGGGATGAAATATGAAAGAGACGGGTGCAAAACGGTTAATTTGAGGCGTGCCTAGTCCGTGCTCGCGGACGCGTACAGTCGCGTTCGCTGACGTTTGAGGGATCGGATTTGCCATGTCTGGCCATAGATGCTCTTAGATACGACATTGAGTCATTGACGGCTGCGCACGACATGTCTCACTTTGTACGCAGCTGTGGATCCACTGAAGCGCTGACGGTACATTGCACGGCGTGGCGCGTCGTCAGGGAGGGGAGAAATGCCGATCGGTCGAGTGGGATTTACTACCTCGTAGGGAGCCTAATTTAGGCAGGTAAAATGGGTAGGAAAAGAAGCCGAGGAAGAACCGCGCTAGGCTCCAAAAGCGGGGAGGAGACAAACAAGTCGGAGGCAGGCCAGGACTAGAAGCGAGGGCGAGCAGTTTAGCGCCGTCCGTACGTACCTGCCGGGCGGCGAGCACCACCTACACCTACACTGCCGCTGGCCCCTGCTTCCACGGTCCCACCTGCAGCCTCACGCCAACCGCCGAGCCCGTGCCGTGTGGTGGCAGATACAGGAGTAGGCGAATAAATACTCGTACTAGAAGACACGGACAAGTACTATACTAGTACTAGTGAGAGTAGAACAGAGCCCTTTTCACGTGGAAGCAAACAGAAGCAGCAGCTGTTGCGTCGAAGAAGCGTAGCTCGGCAAGAGCTGAACCAACCAACTGACTCACACACCCTGCCTCGCCCTCGGTGGAGCCTACTACTGTACGGCCAGAAAAGAAAGTGAGAGAGCTGCTGAGTGTACTACATGGCCGCTGAAACCGAACCGGATGCATGCCAGTGGGCAAAAGACACTGTGACCAACAACAATTTAGGTTTTGTAACTACTGTATTCAATTGTTCAATGCATCAATTGCTGTTTTATCCCAGCAAATTATAGAAGCTAGAGCACTGGCAGTTTCGCGAGCTGAAGTGGTGAGCTGTTACGGCTACTGTAAAGTTCAACAAAGCGTAGCTTAATGGCACGGGTCAAATCCCAGTGAGAGATATTGTACAAAAAAAATAGAACAGAGTAACATGTAGATACAGTGGACAAAAAATGAATCGGGCTGTTCAGCTAAAAACCGAGATATTTTTTTATTGCTCAACTGTTCTCCACCTGGATCTTGCATGGAAGAAGAGCCCTAGCCTCGAATCCATCCATGCATGCTGATTGCTCAAGCTGGGCTGCCAGTCCATGAGCTCATCTGAGCACATCTGGCGATCGATCTGGACGGTGGCTGGTCAGAAGTCAGAACAGCTGACCTCACTGTCTGGCGCTGCCGAACTCGGCGTCGTACACGGCGGAGAGCTCGAAGTCGTCGTCGAACGCGGCCGGCACGTTGAGATCGAAGGACCCGAAGCTGTCGCCGCATTTCGCCGGAGGCGACGAGGCGGCGAGCGCGCCGCCGAACGGCATGTGCGCGCGCTTGTGGCCGCCCAGGGCCTGGCCGGAGCCGAACACGCGGAAGCAGAACGGACACTCGTGGACGATCGGGGCGTCGGCGCGGCAGGCCTTGCCAGCCGGCGGTGGCACGCAGCCGCCCTTGCCTTTCTTGACGCTGGCGCGGTGGCCGCCGAGGGCCTGGTACGATCGGAACACCTTCTTGCATGCGCCGCACTGGTGCCTTGCGCGTGGGTGCACGTGCGCCGCCGCCGTCTCGACGTAGTAAGCCTCGCCGACCACGTTGCGACCGTCCTCGTCCTCGTCGAACACCTTGGCGCCGTCGTTGTTTTGCTCAGCCTCCGAGGCCCAGCGGGGCTCCGGCTCGGATCTGGACCGCGTCCACGAGTCCTGAGACAGCATCACGAGCGACATGGCCACGTCCTCCTCCTGCGTCGAATCGGAGACGGTGCTCGCCGGCTCGGGATCCGGCACAGGCGGCGGCGCGCGCCGCCGTGCCCGCTTGGAGCGCCGTCGGCTCACGGCGAACCCCGCGCCACCGCGCGGGGACTCCGTGTCGCTCTCGCCGTCCTGCACGACCGACGACTCGCCGGCCGCCGCGGTGATCCCGCCGAAGCATCCGCCTGAGAATTCAGGCGCGCCTACCTTGCAGCTTCTCGCGGGATCCTCACGCAGGGCCCAGGACAGTCGCTTCGGTTGAGCTGGCTTACCATCCGTGTCCGTCGACGAGGTGGATGCTAAGGACAGTGGCGGCGACAGCTGCTGCGGTGGCGGCGTCGAGTACGGAGCAGCCGCGGCAGCCGCCATGACATGGGAGCGCATGTGGCCGCCCAGGGCACGGCCATTCTGGAACCTCCGGAAGCAGAGCTTGCAGGTGTGCCTGTCCATCGGCAAACGAGCAAGACTAATTCCCACACAAGGCAAGGGAGCAGCAGAGATCAGGTACCGCAATGCTTGGAATCACGAGCAGCTTGCTGGCTTTGCTTGTTCGTTCCTCTGTTGCTTGCTCAACCGAGGGACAACTGATAGTCCAATGGGGAAGATCCAAGCAGAAGAAGTGTGAGAGGTAGAAGAGGAAGAGAGAGTGGGGAGCTTAAAAGGCAGAGTAGTAGGTGACAAGCAAGCATCCCTCCACCTCCGCCAAGGAGGAGGAACGAGAGGAAGAAACAAGTGGGGAGGCGGTGAGAAAGTTGCTTCGGCACAACACTTAAATACGCAGCAACGCAAAATGGCCGAGCAATCGAAAACAAGGCAGAATTTTATGGCATTTCACGTTGCAAAACCGAAGAATCGGGGAATTAACTGCTGGAACAAAACGGCCCACCTGCAAGCGCCACGAAACCGAAGCGAAAATTGGGCTGTAAAACTGGCAAAATCAAGAAGATCGTCGGCCTTTTGGAAGATCTTCAATTCAATTTGGTCATGCGCCATACGAGCATATGCGTTGCTGGCGGGAGTTACGCCCGTCACGATCCCGTACGTTTGGCCTCGCTTTTAGCAGAGAATTAAGGAGTGGAGGATCGGCTGTCGAACGCATCTTGAGGACGGAGGGAAAAACTCGGGGGAAATTATTTATTTATTGGTTGTGCGTGTGGGATACTCCACTTTGCTGTTTTATAAAGATTTGACCATCAAGAGGTTTATGTTATATGGTCTCATCAAGGCCAAAAACAGACCGGATTAATCCTGGAGATACTGACATACTGCTGCCAAATCAATTCCCCAATTCAATTCCTTCTCCAATCGCTCTGAAGGCCTATCTTGGGGCCACGATTTGGCTACATGTATGTATGGATTCCTTGAGGCGTGTCCTCGTGTCTCCGACGTCGGGTTACAATTTTGCTTTTGTTTTTGGAAAGAAGACATGCTTGCACAATGGGCAAAGGTCACTGCGGCATGTGGCTGTGCACAGCTGCACATCAAATGCTAGATCGATCCATTGTTGCTGGTGCTGGTACAGGCAGGGCATACGGTCTAGTCTCACATGGACGTCGGCGGATCCGAACTGCCAGGATCCAGATTAGACATGTAGACTCAGTATGGTGTAAAAAAATCTGGGTTACAGTTAATGCGTCACGGGTAAATATCAACAGATAGCCTGCAGTACAGTCTTAGAATAGAAGCAATGAGAAAACGGTAAATTATTGGAGAAAAAAAATGCGCAGATGGGATCTTAGGTTGGACGGGAATGAAAAGCTGCTGTTTTGTCTTGCTTTGATTTCTTCATTTTCCTTCTTCCGTTTTGGTTGGGTCGGCCGCACCAGAAAGACGTCCTACCAGCGCAGAGCAAGCACGGGAAGCGAACGAACAAAGAAAAGGCTGTCATCTGTTTCTGTAGCCGAGATTTGATTAAAAGAATCGTCCATAAAGTCAGCCGCTGGGATCATGCGTCGTCCCCTCCCAATCACAGCTAACAGCCAGTCACCCTATTTCCGGAGTACTAGTACTAAGTGAGAAAGATCCATGCCACCTCTGTCAGACTGTAACCTCTTCAGATTTGATGCCTGTTTGCATCAGAAATTTTGATTACCGTTTGGGGAAGTATTTTTCATCAGTTTCCTGTAGTACTCCCCCGTCTCTTTTTAGTCTGCATATAAGATTTGGTCAAAGTCAAATTTTGTAAAGTTTGACCAATTTTATAGAAAAATATACCAACATCTACAATACTAAAACTATATGGTGTGAAAATTAATTTCAATGATGCATCTAACAATATTGACTTTATATTGTGAATTTTGATTTTTTTCTATAAATTTAGTCAAAGTTAACAAAGTTTGACTTTCACCAAGGCCCAGTTCTTTTGTCAGAATTTGGGATTCTCCCAGAATCCGGTCCCTATCCAGCTTCTTTCAGAATCTTTGAGCCCCATTTATTTTACAAACCTATCTAGTTAGATTCTGACAAAAGAACTGGGCCCAAATCTTATATGCAGACTAAAAAATGGAGGGAGTATTAATGTAGAAAGAGATTCATTTCGGAAAAAAAAAGTAGAAAGAGATTCCTCCCTTATTTTACCAAGGACATCTCCAATGCTCACCAATAAATTTGCTCCGGCACCTGTCTGTGGACAGAAGATGACCAGTCCGCGGACAAAGATGTGGGGCGGTCATCCAACTCTGTCCGCATACATTTGAAGCCAAGTTTCAACTAATCGAACGAAATTCATGCAAACACGGCGAATTTAATCAAAGTTCGAATAGAAATAGCATAAATCATTCATACATAGCATGTAAAAAAATCTAGTACAACAAGAGTTCAAATTTAACGAGATTAACCGGATGTTCAACAAGTTTTTCATGAACGAATCATGTCGTCCCACACATACTGCCCCTTCAGCTTCATCCAACCGTGTATGTGCGAAAATGGTCGTCCCTCTATCCTATGGTATATCAGGACGCCCATACTGGCTAAACAATTTGTAGAGAAACATTGAATGAATCAATCAATAAGCTGAGCAAGAAGAAGCAAAATTTACGATCTCCTCGGCTGGCGCACGCAATGGCCACCTTGTCTCCGGCATATCAACCGCTCCACAAAACTTGGCGATGGTGGTCTGGATGGCATACCATCGGTACGATAACGGTCTCACATTGCAATCATTGATGATGTGCATGTCGTAGGGCGCAATATGCTTTCGCGCGTGAAATGGATCATGCACGAGCTGTCAGAAGTGCCCCCCCTGATCCTGTCTACGAAATCCGCGGATATGGCCAACCACGCATCACACAACAACTCATCCTCCATGGTCGAGTACCCCCGCCATTCTTTGTACTCTAAAAAAAGATACGACATCTGAAAATAAGCTCAATGAGATTTGACCGAACACCTAACGGGCGTGCTATCCGCCATGGACGACGACAGGGGGCGGAGTGTACCTGCCTACGGACGGGTCCTGGGTGGACGACGCCATCGTAAAAGGGGAGCCAGGGCATCGGTGTTGGTTGCAGAGGTCCGACAATGCATGTGTGCCGGCCGGAGAGGTATAATGGTGACGTCGGAGGAGGAGAGTGCGGATGCAAAGCAAGGGGAAGAAGGGGCATATTGTAAGAAAATAGGACTAGGAAGGGGGTTTAGTGGACCAGGGTGTCGAAGTCCTATGTGGCTGATGTCCAGACTCCCTCAATGCCCCTCCTCAACTTTGCTTCCACTTTGCGAGAGAAAGTGCGTCCGGATCACTCGGTGGACCGATACAGACCCACGTTGAATGGCACAACATGTCTGGACTGCACGACCCGAACATATGGGGGCGGTTTGAAGGTCGGCATTGAAGATGCCCTAAGAAAGCAACATGATATTAAAATGACGACACAAAGGGTGAACGCCTGTAAAAACACATGTAACCACACTATACTATACCAAGGATACATATAGAGATACCTTCCGATCATTCTGTATTTTGTGACAGATACGAAAGAGCCGTCACGCTAGTACAAATGAGCTTTCACGAGCACGTGGGAGCGCGTGAGGCCAATATGCGACGAGTTACAAAATTGGACCACACGACCTCACGCCATCCCCACCCATCCCCTGACTCATTAGAGCATCTACAGTCGGACGTCTCAAACCCACTCTTATACACCCGCGAACGCACCCGGTCAGTGACTGGACATGTGAGACAAGGAACCCTCATATCATCCCTATACGTTCGGGTTGTCAGCAAACCCTCATATTAAGGACAAATGTAGGGAGGGTATGAGGGCGCCCGGGCAGTCCGCCACGTAGGACGCGGCCCACCCCGGACCACCTTTTCTCTTTGTTTATTCTTTCTTTTCTTTCTCTTTCTTCTCTCCACCAATCACATGCAAGTGATCGGACACATAAGGAAAAAATGAGAAGTGTGGATGCATGAAGAGAAAATAGGGGCTCAAAACGGACTCGCCCGTTCATTGATCAGGCATCTAGGGGTCAGATTTGCTAAGTCTCACTATAAATGTTTGATGTCTACTACGCAACTTTATTCTTCTAGACACGTGTTGGGCCTCCAAGTGCAGAGTTCTGTAGGACAACAACAATTTTCCCTCAAGTGGATGACCTAAGGTTTATCAATCCCTGGGAGGCATAGGATGAAGATAGTTTCTCTCAAGCAACCCTGCAATCAAATACAAGAATTCTCTTGTGTCCCCAACACACCCAATACAATGGCAAATTGTATAGGTGCACTAGTTTGGCGAAGAGATGGTGATAAAAGTGTAGTATGGATAGTAGATATGAGTTTTTGTAATGCGAACAATAAAAAACAGCAAGGTAGTAAGTAGTAAAATGAAGCACAAATGGCATTGCAATGATGGAAAATGAGGACTAGGGTGCATACTTTCACTAGTGCAATCTCTCAACAATGCTAACATAGTTGGATCATATAACCATCCCTCAAAGTGCGATGGAGAATCACTCCAAAGTTCCTATCTAGCGGAGAACATAAGACGGAATTGTTTGTAGGGTATGAAACCACCTCAAAGCTATTCTTTCTGTTCGATCTATTCAAGAGTTTGTACTAAAATAACACAAAGCTATTCTTTCCGTTCGATCTATCCTAGAGTTCGTACTAAAATAACACCAAAGCAAATTCAGATTTATAATATTTAATCCCACACAAAGAACTTCAAAGAGTGCCCCAAGATTTCTACCGAAGAAACAAAGACAAGAACGTGCATCAACCCCAATGCAAAGATTACCCCAATGTCACCTCGGGAATCCGCGAGTTGAGTGCCAAAACATATATCAAGTGAATCAATACGATACCCCATTGTCACCACGAGTATTCAATTGCGAGACATATATCAAGTGTTCTCAAATCCATAAAAGTATTCAATCCGATAACAACGAAATCTCAAAAGGATAAACTCAATTCATCACAACAATATAGAGAGGGGGAAACACCATATGATCCGACAATATTAACAAAGCCCGCGATACATCAAGATCGTGACATCTCAAGAACACGAGAGAGAGAGAGAGAGAGAGAGAGAGAGAGAGAGAGATTAAACACATAGCTACTGGTACAAACCCTCAGCCCCGAGGGTGGACTACTCCCTCCTCATCGTGGTGGCCGCCGGGATGATGAAGATGGCCACTGGAGATGATTCCCCCCTCCGGCAGGGTGCCAGAATGCGGTCTAGATGGGATCTCGTGGATATAGAGGCCTTGCGGCAGCGAAACTTCTGATCTAGGGATACCCCCAAGGGTTTTGGAATATTATAGAATTTGTAGGGGGGAGAGGCGGTTCAGAGGGCGCCCGAGGTGGGCATCACCCACCAGGGCGCGCCTGGGTCTCCTGGCCCGCCCTGGTGGGTGCTGCTCCCCTCGAGCAGCCCCCCAGGTGCTTCCTTGGCCCACTGGCTTTCTTTTGGCCAAAAAAAATCTCCAAAATGTTACGCGGTGTTTGGACTCCGTTTGGTATTGATTTCTTGCAATGTAAAAAACAAGCAAAAAAATAGCAACTGGCACTGGGCACTGGGCACTGGGTCAATAGGTTAGTCCCAGAAAATGATATAAAGTTGCTATAAAATGATTGTAAAACATCCAAGAATGATAATATATTAGCATGAATACTTTATAAATTATAGATACATTGGAGACGTATCAACATCCCCAAGCTTAATTCCTACTCGCCCTCGAGTAGGTAAATGATAAAAGAAATAATTTATGAAGTGTGAATGCTAGCAAAGTGCATAAGTTTGATCAATGACAATTTCAATCACTTTTCCTAGCATCATAACAACAATTCTTTCTTATAAAACTTCTCACGACCAAGTAGCAACCAATTCACATGTTAAGGTTCAAATAATGAATTCTCTTGAAACTCAACAACCTATGTTCTCAGTCACGAAGCAACGGCAATTCAACTTATTCAACAGAGTCTTCTATGATTGCTAACAGTCACCGCATACACATGAGCAAAACATTTCAACCGGACACATAGAAAGACAAGGGCTTATAATTCCGCCTCCCAACATATTCACCTTTGGGTGATGTCAACAATAATAAATCATGCTACCCATATCCAACTGGATATATGTGCCTAGATCTTTCCTCACCACATGATGCTTGTGAAAGGAGAAAAATAAAAAGGAATAGAGAGAAAAACCTTGACTCTTGCATGAAAGTAAATACATAAAAGTAAAAGATAGGCCCTTCGCAGAGGGAAGCGGAGGTTGCCATGTGCTTATTTGTTTGTATGCTCAACCCCTTAGTGCAAAAGAACGTCACGTTATATTACCCCTTATGATAGCAACCTTTATTATGCAGTCTGTCGCTTTTATTCTTTACCATCACAAGTTCGTACAACGCTCAATTTTCTCTTACACTAAATGATCTAACACTTCTAGAGCAATTTTTATTGCCTTATTGCACAGATGACAACTTACTTGATGGTTCTTGCTCAATCCTTAGGTAGGTATGGTGGACTCTCAAAACAAGATTTGGGTTTAAGGGTTTTTGGATGCACAAGTAGTATCTCTACTTGGTGTGGAATTTTTGGCTAGCAAAGATAGGGGGGCAAGCACCACATGTTGAAGGATCTATGACAATATAACTTCTATGTGAATATGAACAAACATAAATCATTACGTTGTCTTCCTTGTCCAACGTCAACAATTTTGGCATATAATATTTTGGTGGGGGCTCACAATCACAAAAGATTTCCAAGATAGTGTATTTGCATGTGAACGTTCTCTTCCTTATACTATTTATTCGTGAATTGCTTGTATGACCAATATTGTGATTGTCAAGCCTCAAAAGATTTCACTTTCTGAACCCAATGTGAAGCTACCACTACGCATGATATAATTTTAACTTCACGATATTCAATTTATTCAACAATTTACTCATAGGATATAAGTGAAGCGCTAGAGCAATTCCATAGAAAAGAGCTTCGTTGACGGGATGTGAGTGCCGCTTACTTAGTCTCCCTGGCAACTATTTGAGGACTCTATTTTATTTAAAAACTTTCATATTTAAGTACTTTATTAAAACAACAAGCAAAACAAAACAAAATGACATTCCAAGAATAGCACACATCATGTGAAGAAGCAAAAACTTAGGCTCAACCGATACTAACCGATAATTGCTGAAGAAGAAAGGTGGGATGCCTACCGAGGCATCCCCAAGCTTAGATGCTTGAGACTTCTTGTAATATTAACTTAGGATGCCTTGGGTATCCCCAAGCTTGATCTTTTGTGTCTCCATAATTTCTCTCATATTACGACTTCCCTAAATCTCAAAAACTTCATCCACAGAAAACTCAACAAGAACTCATGAGATAAGTTAGTATAAATTAATACAAAACCTTATCATTATCTAATGTAGCAAATCACTAAAATTATTATTAAACATTTCATATTAAATCCCTCTGCATATTTAATAGTCCTATTCTCAAATAGAATCATTAAACAAGCAAACATATGCAAACAATGCAACCATAATAGCAATCTGCCAAAACAATACCGTCTGTAAAGAATGCAAGAGTATCAATACTTATTTAACTCCAAAAATTATGAAAAATATACCACGCTTTAGAAAATTTATCAGATCTTATTTCGCAAAAAGTTTCATCAATTTATCACATTCTGACTTTTCTAGGGAATTTTTGCAACAACAATAAACTTTCTGTTTTGAAACAGCAACTCATATACTTGCAAAATAAGCATCTGGAAAGCTATCCTTGACACTTTTATTGAAATGAAAGATGCAAAACATTATTCTAAATAACATAAAGCAAATCCTAACAAAGTAAATTGACGCTCCAAGAAAAACTCATATCGTGTGACGAATGAAAACATAGCTCCAAGTGAGGTTACCGATAATGTTGGAGACGAAATAGAGGATGCCTTGCGGGGCATCCCCAAGCTTAGTTGCGTGGATCTTCCTTGAATATTACCTTGGGGGTGCCTTGGGAATCCCCAATCTTAGGGTTTTGTCACTCCTTATTCTCCACATATCGACATCTCACCCAAAACTTGAAAACTTCAATCACACAAAACTTAACGGAACTTCATGAGATAGGTTAGTATGATAAAGAGCAAACCATTTCACTTTTTGTACTAGATACTTCTCCGTCGTATCTATAATTTTTGATTGTTCCATGTCAGTATTATTCAACTTTCATATAATTTTGGCAACTTTTTATACTATTTTTTTGGGACTAGAATATTGATCCAGTGCCCAGTGCCAGTTCCTGTTTGTTGCATGTTTTATGTTTCGCAGAAACCCAATATCAAATGGAGTCCAAATGGGATAAAAATGGACGGAGAATTATTTTGGAATATTTGTGATTTCTGGGAGGAAGAATCAACGCGAGACGGTGCCCAAGGGGGCCACGAGGCAGGGGGCGCGCCCTGGACCCTCGTGGGCACCCCGTAAGGCGGTTGATGCTCTTCTTTTGCCGCAAGAAAGCTAATTTTATGAGAAAAATCTGGGCGAAAGATTCACCCCAATCGGAGTAAAGGATATCCGGATATAAAATAAACGGTGAACATAATCTGGGAACGCAGAACCAGAGAGAGACAGAGAGATAGATCCAATCTCAGAGGGGCTCTCGCCCCTCCCAAGCCATGGGAGACAAGGACCAGAGGGTAAACCCTTCTCCCATCTTGGGGGAAGGTCATGGAAGAAGAAGAAGAAGAAGAAAGGGGCTCTCTCCCCCTTGCTTCCGGTGGCGCCGGAACGCCGCCGGGGGCCATCATCATCACCGCGATCTACACCAACACCTCCGCCATCTTCACAAAAATCTCCATCACCTTCCCCCATCTATATTCAGCGGTCCACTCTCCCGCAACCCGCTGTACCCTCTACTTAAACATGGTGCTTTATGCTTCATATTATTATCCAATGATGTGTTGCCATCCTATGATGTCTGAGTAGATTTTCGTTGTCCTATCGGTGATTGATGAATTGCTATGATTGGTTTAATTTGCTTGTGGTTATGTTGCTGTCCTATTGTGCCCTCCGTGTTGCGCAAGCGTGAGGGATTCCCGCTGTAGGGTGTTGAATACGTTCATGATTCACTTATAGTGGGTTCCTTGAGTGACAGAAGCATAAACCCGAGTAAGGGGGTTCTGGCGTATGGGATAAAGGGGACTATGCTATGGTTGGGTTTTACCTTAATGATCTTTAGTAGTTGCGGATGCTTGCTAGAGTTCCAATCATAAGTGCATTAGCTTATGCCTCTCCCACATAAAACTTGCTATCGGTCTAGTAAAGTAGTCAATTGCTTGGGGACAATTTCACAACTCCTACCACCACTTTTCCACACTCGCTATATTTACTTTATTGCTTCCTTATCTAAACAACCCCTAGTTTATATTTACATGCTCTTTATTATCTTGCAAACCTACCTTATCACACCTACAAAGTACTTCTAGTTTCATACTTGTTTTAGGTAAAGCGAACGTCAAGCATGTGTAGAGTCGTATCAGTGGCAGATAGGACTTGAGAGAATATGTGTCCTACCTTTAGCTCCTCATTGGGTTCTACACTCTTACTTATCGAAAGAGGCTACAATTATCCACTGCACTTGTGGGTTATCAAGACCTTTTTCTGGCGCCGTTGCCGGGGAGTCATAGCGTGGGGTGAATATTCTCGTGTGTGCTTGTTTGCTTTATCACTAAGTAATTTTTATTTGTTGTTCTTAGTTATTTTTAGTTATGGGTAGGAAACGCAAAATACCAAAAAAATTAGTTGTACCTACTGAACCAATGGTTGAAGAACCACTCAAAATCTATCACACTCCTGAAGCTTTTTACTTGGATCATCTTCGATCTCTTTGTGCTCGTGCTGAAACCCCCACTAGCTTAGTTGAGGGAAAATCTTTAGATGAGCATGCTTGTTATGTGCGATACCGTATATCTAAAAAAGGGAAACTTTTATTGGATCAAATTCATCGTTTGCAATGCTATGCTTGGAATTTATGTGAAATATATGATGTTACTTGTTGTTCTGAAAACCCTAAGAAACACCTTTCCTACCAATGTGAGTTTAGTGATAATGGAATTGTATCTTTGTATGCTAAAGGTGTTTATAATTACTATGATGTTCAATAAATTGAAGAATTTATTGCTTTTAAGGGTGCTTATGAAATTGCTTCTTTGATTGAAAAGTATGATGCTACTCTCTACGAATCTGGAAAATTTGCCATACTTAAATATTGTTATGATAATTATGCTTCTAATGCCTATGTTAAGCTATATATTGAGGACTCCTCCGCTGTCCAAGAAGAGACTAATATTTTGCAGGAGTCTATGGAAGAAGAAATTGATGAAACTGTGAGCTCATTGGATGAAAAAGATGATGAGGAGAGCGAAGAACAAAAGGAGGAAGAGTGGATTAGCTACCCGTGCCCACCTTCTAATGAGAGTAACTCTTCAACTCATACATTGTTTAATTTCCCTTCGTGCTTATAGAAGGATGATTGCTATGATGACTGTTATGATCCCGTTGATTCTCTTGAAATATCCCTTTTTGATGATGCTTGCTATGCTTGTGGCCAAGATGCCAATATGAATGATACTTATGGAGATGAACTTGCTATAGTTCCTTATGTTAAACATGAAATTGTTGCTATTGCACCCACGCATGATAGTCCTATTATCTTTTTGAATTCTCCAAACTACACTATATCGAAGAAGTTTGTGCTTATTAAGGATTATATTGATGGGTTGCCTTTTACCGTTGCACATGATGATTTTGATAGATATAATATGCATGTGCTTGCTGCTCCTATTTGAAATTATTATGAGAGAGGAACTATATCTCCACCTCTCTATGTTTCCAATATGATAAAATTGCTAGAAACTGCTTATACTATGCATTGGCCTTTACTTGGTGTGCATGAATTGTTCTTTTATGACATGCCGATGCACAGGAAGAGAGTTAGACTTTGTTGTTGCATGATATATGTTACTTTGTGCTCACTACTAAATTACAAATCATTGTTAATTAAAATTGGCTTTGATATACCTTGGGATCCAGGTGGATCCATTACTTGAGCACAATATGCCTAACTTAATGGGTTTAAAGAAAGCGCTGCCAAGGAGACAACCCGGAAGTTTTAGAGAGTCGTTTATTTCTGTTGTGTGCTTTCATATAGTCTAAAAACAAAAAAATAAAGAGGGGAACCCAAAACTTTTCAAAAAGGAAAGTGAAAGTGAGAGAGACAAGCATTGTTGAAGTGGGAGAGCTCCTTGAACTTTGTTCATGCTCACGGAAACTTTGTGAATCTTAATTACAGAAACTTTTCATCAAAAATAATTATCCCCTTGTACAATTCCATTGTATTATAAAAATAATGTGCCAAGGTTTGCCTTTAGGATGTTTACAATGCTTGTTGGTTTGTACGGTGCAGGACATAAACTTTGGCTGTAGTGCATGATTTTACATTTTTATTAGAACGTCAAATGGTTCTGACTCTTTTTGCACTGTCTTTCTATACAAATTGTTTAGTTTTCCTAATTTTGGTAGAATTTTTGGGGTACCAGAAGTATGGCGAATGTTCAGATTGCTACAGACTGTTCTGTTTTTGACAGATTCTGTTTTTGATGCATAGTTTGCTTGTTTTGATGAAACTATCAATTTCTATCAGTGGATTAAGCCATGGAAAAGCTATATTAAAGTATAAACAATTCAAAAACAAAATATGAATTGGTTTTCAATAGTACCTAGAGTAGTGATTTGCTTTATTATACTAACGGATCTTACCGAGTTTTCTGTTGAAGTTTTGTGTGGATGAAGTGTTTGATCGAGAAGGTCTCGATATGAGGAAAAGGAGGAGAGGCAAGAGCTCAAGCTTGGGGATGCACAAGGCACCCCAAGTAAATATTCAAGGATACTCAAGCGTCTAATCTTGGGGATGCCCCGGAAGGCATCCCCTCTTTCTTCAACAAGTATCGGTATGTTTTCGGATTCGTTTCGTTCATGCGATATGTGCAAGTCTTGGAGCATCTTTTGCAGTTAGTTTTCACTTTTCTTTTATGCACCATGCTTGTATGAGATAGTCCTTGGTTGATTTATAGAATGCTCATTGCACTTCACTATACCTTTTGAGTATGGCTTTATAGAATGCTTCATATGCTTCACTTATATCATTTGAAGTTTGGATTGCATGTTTCTCTTCACATAGAAAACCGCCATTTGTAGAATGCTCTTTTGCTTCACTTATATTTGTTAGAGCGTGGGCATATCTTTTGTATAAAGAAGTAAACTCTCTTGCTTCACTTATATTAATTTATAGAGATGACAGGAATTGGCCATTCCCATGGTTAGTCATAAAATCCTACATAAACTTGTAGATCGCTGAATATGATATGTTTGATTCCTTGCAATAGTTTTGCGATATAATGGCGGTTATGTTAGAGTCATGCTAGTGGGTGACTGTGGATTAGTAGAAATACTTGTGTTGAGGTTTGTGATTCCCGTAGCATGCACGTATGGTGATCCGCTTTGTGATGAAGTTGGAGCACAATTTTATTTATTGATTGTCTTCCTTATGAGTGGCGGTCGGGGACAAGCGATGGTCTTTTCATACCAATCTATCCCCCTAGGAGCATGCGCGTAGTACTTTGTTTGCAATGGCTTGTAGATTTTTGCAATAAGTATATGAGTTCTTTATGACTAATGTTGAGTCCATGGATTGTACGCACTCTCACCCTTCCACCATTGCTAGCCTCTCTTGTGTCGCGCAACTTTTGTTGGTACCATACACCCACCATATACCATCCTCAAAACAGCCGCCATACCTACCTATTTTGGCATTTCCATAGCCATTCCGAGATATATTTCCATGCATATACATGACTTGAGAATTCATTGTCATATTGCTTTGCATGATCGTAAGATAGCTAGCATGATGTTTCATGGCTTGTCCGTTTTTTGATGTCATTGCTACACTAGATCATTGCACATCTCGGTACACCATCGGAGGCATTCATATAGAGCCATATCTTTGTTCTAGATATCGAGTAGTAATATTGAGTTGTAAGTAAATAAAAGTGTGATGATTATCATTATTAGAGCATTGCCCCAGTGAGGAAAGGATGATGGAGACTATGATTCCCCCACAAGTCGGGATGAGACTCCGGACTTTATGAAAAATAAAAGAGGCCAAAGAAGCCCAAATAAAAAAAAGGCCAAAGAAGCCCACCAAAAAATAAAAAAAATAAAAAATGAGAGAAAAAGAGAGAAGGGGCAATGTTACTATCCTTTTACCGCACTTGTGCTTGAGAGTACCACCATGTTCTTCATATAGAGAGTCTCCTATATTGTCACTTTCATATACTAGTGGGAATTTTCATTATAGAACTTTGCTTGTATATTCCGATGATGGGCTTCCACAAAATGCCCTAGGTCTTCGTGAGCAAGCAAGTTGGATGCACACCCACTTAGTTTCTTTTGTTGAGCTTTCATACACTTATAGCTCTAGTGCATCCATTGCATGGCAATCCCTACTCCTCGCATTGACATCAATTGATGGGCATCTCCATAGCCCGTTGATTAGCCGCGTCGATGTGAGACTTTCTCCCTTTTTGTCTTCTCCACATAACCTCCACCATCATATTCTATTCCACCTATAGTGCTATATCCATGGCTCACGCTCATGTATTGCATGAAAGTTGAAAAAGTTTGAGATTACTAAAGTATGAAACAATTGCTTGGCTTGTCATCGGGGTTGTGCATGATTAAATACTTTGTGTGATGAAGATAGAGCAACAGCCAGACTATATGATTTTGTAGGGATAACTTTCTTTGGCCATGTTGTTTTGAAAAGACATGATTGCTTTATTAGTACGCTCGAAGTATTATCATTTTTATGTCAAATGATAGACTATTGCTTTGAATCACTCATGTCTTAATATTCATGCCATGATTAGACATATGATCAAGATTATGCTAGGTACAATTCCACATCAAAAATTATCTTTTTTATCATTTACCTACTCAAGGAAGAGCAAGAATTAAGCTTGGGGATGCTGATACGTCTCCGTCGTATCTATAATTTTTGCTTGTTCCATGCCAATATTATTCAACTTTCATATACTTTTGGCAACTTTTTATACTATTTTTTGGGACTAACATATTGATCCAGTGCCCAGTGTCAGTTCCTGTTTGTTGCATGTTTTATGTTTCGCAGAAACCCAATATCAAACGGAGTCCAAACCAGATAAAAACGGACGGAGAATTATTTTGGAATATTTGTGATTTTTGGGAGGAAGAATCAACGCGAGACGGTGCCCGAGAGGGCCACGAGGCAGGGGGTGCCCCCCAGGAGGGCAGGCGCGCCCTGGACCCTCGTGGGCACCCCGTAAGGCGGTTGACGCTCTTCTTTTGCCGCAAGAAAGCTAAATTTATGAGAAAAATCTGGGCGAAAGATTCACCCCATTCGGAGTTACGGATCTCCGGATATAAAAGAAACGGTGAAAGGGAAGAATCTGGGAACGCAGAACCAGAGAGAGACAAAGATATAGATCCAATCTCGGAGGGGCGCCCAAGCCATGGGAGCCAAGGACTAGAGGGCAAACCCTTCTCCCATTTAGGGGGAAGGTCAAGGAAGAAGAAGAAGACGAGGGGCTCTCTCCCCCTTGCTTCTGGTGGCGCCGGAACGCCGCCGGGGGCCATCATCATCACCGCGATCTACACTAACACCTCCACCATCTTCACCAACATCTCCATCACCTTCCCCCATCTATATTCAGCGGTCCACTCTCCCGCAACCTGCTATACCCTCTACTTAAACACGGTGCTTTATGCTTCATATTATTATCCAATAATGTGTTGCCATCCTATGATGTCTGAGTAGATTTTCGTTGTCCTATCGGTGATTGATGAATTGCTATGATTGGTTTAATTTGCTTGTGGTTATGTTGCTGTCCTATTGTGCCCTCCGTGTCGCGCAAGTGTGAGGGATTCTCGTTGTAGGGTGTTGCAATACGTTCATGATTCGCTTATAGTGGGTTGCTTGAGTGACAGAAGCATAAACCCGAGTAAGGTGGTTGTGGCATATGGGATAAAGGGGCCTATGCTATGGTTGGGTTTTACCTTAATGATCTTTAGTAGTTGCGTATGCTTGCTAGAGGTCCAATCATAAGTGCATGATCCAAGAAGAGAAAGTATGTTAGCTTATGCCTCTCCCACATAAAACTTGCTATCGGTCTAGTAAATTAGTCAATTGCTTAGGGACAATTTCACAACTCCTACCACCACTTTTCCACACTCGCTATATTTACTTTATTGCTTCCTTATCTAAACACCCCCTAGTTTATATTTACGCGCTCTTTATTATCTTGCAAACCTATCTTATCACACCTACAAAGTACTTCTAGTTTCATACTTGTTTTAGGTAAAGCGAACGTCAAGCATGCGTAGAGTCGTATCAGTGGCAGATAGGACTTGAGAGAATATTTGTTCTACCTTTAGCTCCTCGTTGGGTTCGACACTCTTACTTATCAAAAGAGGCTACAATTATCCCTACACTTGTGGTTTATCAGTACTGTCAAATACAAGATTCATAATTTTTCCACACAATTCATACTATGCATATCATTTCTACAATTTATATTGAGCAATATAAGCCATAGAAACTAGGAAACAGGCAAACTATGCATTGAAAACAGAATCTGTCAAAAACAGAACAGTCTGTAGTAATCTGTACTCAATCCATACTTATGCTACTCCAAAAATTATGAAAAAATTGTACCACGTGAGAAATTTGTATATTAATCTTTTGAAAAAAGAATCAACTCAAAAGCACTCTTCTGTTAAAAATGAGAGTTATTTTCGTGAGCGCAAAAGCTTCTGTTTTTCAGCAAGATCAAATCAACCATCACCCAACATGATCCCAAAGGCTTTACTTGGCACTTTATTGAAACAAAAACAATAAAACATGATTGCCAGAGTAGCATAATCATGTTAACACACAAAAACAGTAGGTAAAAGTTTTGGGTTGTCTCCCAACAAGCGCTTTTCTTTAATGCCTTTTAGCTAGGCATGATGAGTTCAATGATGCTCGCATAAAAGATAAAGATTGAAACATAACAAGAGCATCATGAATCATAAGTTCCTCTCTCATAATAATTTTCAGTAGCATCATGAATAGATTCATCCATATAACCATCACATAAAGCATTCTTTTCATGATCCAAAGGCATAGCTAATTTATTACCCCCTATAGCATACATGTCATCATAATAATCATCATAGATAGCAGCATTATTGTCATAGTCAATTGAAACCTCTTCCAAAGTAGTGAATGTATCACTAAATAAAGTCATGACCTCTCCAAATCCACTATCATCAATATTATAATAATATTCAACACCCTCCAAAATTGTGGGATCACTACTATCTAGAGTTGACACTCTTCCAAACCCACTTTCATCATTGTAGTCATCATAAATAGGAGGCATGCTACCATTATAACAAATTTGCACATCAAAACTTGGGGGAATAAAAATATCGTCTTCGTCAAACATAGCATCCCCAATCTTATGGCTAGCATCATGGATATTCAAAGAATTCATACTAGCAACATTGCAATCATGCTCATCATTCATGGATTCTATGCCAAACATTTTATAGCATTCTTCTTCTAACAATTGAGGACAATTTTCCTTCCCATCATTTTCACGAAAGACATTATAAAGAAGATCAATAATATGATGCAACCTAAATTCTATTTTTATGTAGGTTTCTTTTATAAACCAAACTAGTGATAAAACAAGAAACTAAAAGATTCGATTGTAAGATCTAAAGATATACCTTCATGCACTCACCTCCCCGGCAACAACGCAAGAAAAGAGCTTGATGTCTACTACGCAACTTTATTCTTGTAGACACGTGTTGGGCCTCCAAGCGCAGAGTTCTGTAGGACAACAACAATTTTCCCTCAAGTGGATGACCTAAGGTTTATCAATCCGTGGGAGGCGTAGGATGAAGATAGTCTCTCTCAAGCAACCCTGCAATCAAATACAAGAAATCTCTTGTATCCCCAACACACCCAATACAATGGCAAATTGTATAGGTGCACTAGTTCGGCGAAAAGATGGTGATAAAAGTGTAGTATGGATAGTGGATATGAGTTTTTGTAATGCGAACAATAAAAAACAGCAAGGTAGTAAGTAGTAAAATGGAGCACAAACGGTATTGCAATAATGGAAAATGAGGCCTAGGGTGCATACTTTCACTAGTGCAATCTCTCAACAATGCTAACATAGTTGGATCATATAACCATCCCTCAAAGTGTGATGGAGAATTACTCCAAAGTTCCTATCTAGCGGAGAACATAAGACGGAATTGTCCGTAGGGTATGAAACCACCTCAAAGCTATTCTTTCCGTTCGATCTATTCAAAAGTTTGTACTAAAATAACACAAAGCTATTCTTTTCGTTTGATCTATCCTAGAGTTCGAGCTAAAGTAACACCAAAGCAAATTCAGATTTATAATATTCGATCCAACAGAAAGAACTTCAAAGTGTGCCCCAAGATTTCTACTGGAGAAACAAAGACAAGAACGTGCATCAACCCCTATGCAAAGATTACCCCAATGTCACCTCGGGAATCCGCGAGTTGAGTGCCAAAACATATATCAAGTGAATCAATACGATACCCCATTGTCACCACGAGTATTCAATTGCAAGACATATATCGAGTGTTCTCAAATCCATAAAAGTATTCAATCCAATAACAATGAAATCTCAAAGGAAAAAACTCAATTCATCACAATAAGATAGAGAGGGGAAAACACCATATGATCCGACTATATTAACAAAGCCCACGATACATCAAGATTGTGACATCTCAAGAACACGAGAGAGAGAGAGAGATGAAACACATAGCTACTGGTACAAACCCTCAGCCCCGAGGGTGGACTACTCCCTCCTCATCATGGTGGCCGCCGGGATGATGAAGATGGCCACCAGAGATGATTCCCCCCTCCGGCAGGGTGCCAGAACGGGGTCTAGATTGGATCTCGTGGATACAGAGGCCTTGCGACGGTGGAACTTCTGATCTAGGGCTACCCCCAAGGGTTTTGGAATATTTTAGAATTTATAGGGCGAAGAGGCGGGGGTGCCCGAGGTGGGCAGCACCCACCAGGGCACGCCTGGGCCTCCTGGCGTGCCCTGGTGGGTGCTGCTCCCCTCGAGCAGCCCCCAGGTGCTTCCTTGGCCCACTGGCTTTCTTCTAGCCCAAAAAAATCTCCAAAAAGTTACGCGGTGTTTGGACTCCGTTTGGTATTGATTTCCTGCGATGTGAAAAACAAGCAAAGAAACAACAACTGGCACTGGGCACTGGGTCAATAGGTTAGTCCCAAAAAATGATATAAAGTTGTTATAAATGATTGTAAAACATCCAAGAATGATAATGTATTAGCATGAATACTTCATAAATTATAGATACATTGGAGACGTATCAATGCTCTTATCCCCAGACAAGAAAAGAAGAAAATGGAAGAGATCCCCAACCCATCTCTGCCTCGGACCCCCCAAAACCTTCATATCAGTTCTTTAACACACCCATGTTGGGTCTTTTTTAATTTTTCAAAACGGAGGAAAAAGTTTTGCCCCATCGATTAATTAAGAAGAAGAGAATTGCCCAGTTAATTTACGGGAAACTGGGCGAAAACCAATACAAACAAAGCACGGACAAACTACTCCCAAGACATGAAACCCCACAACTGCACAGGCGGCGTGCCAAACTCTCCAAATACACAACATCCACAAACCCCTTCACTGCTACTACGCCAAGTGACTCCCCACGAGAACACCTCGACACAAGACATCAAGCACCTCCCAACCCACAACGAGAACCCAAACAAAGAGGACAAGCTGAGAGACCAAAGATCATCCATCAAGCAGGCATAGACACCTTGCTTTTGGCATCATTTTTGCCTTTGCCCGCCTTTTTTTGTTTGCCCCTTATTCGCGTCCCCATCAGGAGGCAAGCAATGGACTTGCCCAAACCAGGTCTAGCAACCTCCACACTGGCTAGCAAATCACATAGTTCCTTCGCGAAAAGAGCATTTGGATTTGGAGTAGGTGCCAACACAAGTGGCTCAATGGTCATGCCACTCACACGCATCACCTTCCCGATGGTCGCAGACGAGGGAAGGGCAACAACATCTAAAACTCCGTGCTACACGACGCTGAGAGGTAGGTTGTTTGACCCCTGACAAGGCTCCACGGGTGGTGGTGAGGGCACCAAGGCCACCTCCGAAGCCTGATAAGGCTCCACGGGGGGCGCGGGGGTGAGGGCACATGGTCCACCTTCGAAGATGGGAGAGAGCCCAACTTGAGATGCTCCATCGACACAGGCGAAACATGTTCCCCACACAACACCTGCAACTCAGGCATGATCTGCAGCACCGGAGACACAACCTCGGCGGATGCCTCACCCACAGAGTCTAGCAACACAAGGGGCGTCATACTAGACCCAACACAGGGCGAGAAGCTACCAAAGAGCTCCGCACCCGCCTCATCCATGAAGCCAACAGAAGACTCAACCACGGGAGCCTGTGCAAGAGGGAGCCATTGTAGAGTAGCCTCCATGCGCTCCAGAAAGCTCCCAATACGCACCATCCAGCCTTGCAAGGAGTCAGCGACCTCGCGAAGTGGCTTAATTGCCTCCTCCATCTGTGAGGAAGTCATGCAATGAAGATTAGATCTCAGCAGCTTCATGTGCACCCCTAAAGTAGACTGGAGCGTCACATCTATCGGGACAGAAGCCAAAGCAATCGACGAGTAAGGCAAGGAATCACGACGAGGATTCTTCATGTTGGATGGGGCCTCATGTATCTCAGATGTTGATGAAGGCGCAACAATCGAAGCCCAAGAATGAGCCAGCAGCCGAGAAGAACTTGCAGAAGGCTGTGGCTGCACCGGCTTGTAGCCATCCCGTGCACGGTGTCCCGAGCGAAAGCATCGACTGCACTGGATTGGATCCCTGCACTCGGCCGCTCGATGACCTTTTCCGAAACAACAAAAACATCTATTCCAGAGCCACGCGGGCGGCCGGGGATGCTGATGAGGCATGAAAGCCGAAGATGGCCGAGGTGCCTTCCGTGCACGACGGGACTGGACAAGCTTCCAGCCTGCAGCATCCTTCACGAGCCCCATGCATGCCACATCCGGCCCGACGAGGAAGTCTGCGTCTGTGTCTGCATCAGAGACAAGGGGGCTGGAGCTCAACAGGGCAGCAGGTGGTCGGCCGCCGCCCAGGGAGGGCAGTGCTGTCGACGACCCGTCAATGGTCTCCGGCACCTCCATGACGACGTCCTCAAAGCACAAACGTGGCTCCGGTGGCGTGGACACATGCCCCCGATCCATATCAGGCCGGGGCGATTGGGAGCTCGGCGACGAGCAGAGGAGGCCGTCGGGCGGCCGGAAGAGGTGCCAACGAGGAGGACGGGGACAGTTGGCAAAGGAAGCAGACTGGCCGGCACCAATGGCATGCACGGGATCTCGCGCGAGGCAGCGAAGCATCCCTGAATGGCTGGAGCGGCAAGGGAGGCTGCAACAAGTGTGATGGACGTAGTCAGAGAGGCCACTGAAGACGACGCGGCCGCCGTGAGCATTGGGTCATCATGGGCGCCGGAGCAGACAGTGATGCAGCCGTCGCGGGGGGGGGGGGGCGAACCTTCAAGGGTCAGAAGAGAGAGGGCACCATGGTGGTTCCAGATTTGGTCACAACGACAGCAGGGACGACGGAGGAAGGAGATTAGGCGGCGCCTCCGGGGACGCTCACCCGATGCTAGAGCCCATGAGCGGCAGCCTGCTTTCGAACCGCGCCTGCTATTATGTTGAATCTTTGTGAAGACCGAATATTCTAGTGTTGCAGTTTAGATCCAAAATATCACTATTGTCCTAAATTTTCGCGCTGCAATTCAGACCCAAATTCTAGCGTCGCAACTTAGAATACCATGGATGCCATTTCTCCACAAAACTTTGTCAGTCAGTAGAGTGAACGACCATGTTTGTGTTGGGGAACATAGTAATTTCAAAAAAATTCCTACGCACACACAAGATCATGGTGATGCATAGCAACGAGAGGGGAGAGTATTGTCCACGTACCCTCGTAGACCGAAAGCGGAAGCGTTATGACAACGCGGTTGATGTAGTCGTACATCTTCATGATCCGACCAATCCAAGCACCGAACATACGGCACCTCCGAGTTCAGCACACATTCAGCTCGATGACGATCCTCGGACTCCGATCCAGCAGGGTGTCGGGGATGAGTACTGTCAGCACGACGGTGTGGTGACGATGATGATGTTCTACCGACGCAGGGCTTCGCCTAAGCACCGCAACGATATGACCGAGGTGGAATATGGTGGAGGGGGACACCGCACACGGCTAAGGAATGATCACGAAGATCAATGTGTGTGTCTAGAGGTGCCCCCCTGCCCCCGTATATAAAGGAGCAAGGGGGAGGCTGGCCGGCCCTAGGGGGCGCGCCAAGGAGGGGGGAGTCCTCCTCCTAGTGGGAGTAGGACTCCCCTTTCCTAGTCCAACTAGGAAGGAGGAAGGGGGAAGGAAAGAGAGGGAGAGGGAGAGGGAAAGAGGGGCTGCGCCCCCCTCCCCTAGTCCAATTCAGACTCCTCATGGGAGGGGGTGCGCCACCTCCTGGGCTGCTGCCCTCTCTCTTCCCTCAGGCCCACTAAGGCTGAATACTTCCCCGGGGGGTTCCGATAACCCCTCCGGCACTCCGGTTTTCTCCAAAATAACCCGGAACACTTCCGGTGTCCGAATATAGTTGTCCAATATATCAATCTTTATGTCTCGACCATTTCGAGACTCCTCATCATGTCTGTGATCACATCCGGGACTCCGAACAACCTTCGGTACATCAAAACTTATAAACTCATAATAAAACTGTCATCGTAACGTTAAGCGTGCGGACCCTACGGGTTCGAGAACTATGTAGACATGACCTAGAACTGTTTCTGGTCAATAACCAATAGCGGAACCTGGATGCTCATATTGGCTCCTACATATTCTACGAAGATCTTTATCGGTCAAACCGCATAACAACATACGTTGTTCCCTTTGTCATCGGTATGTTACTTGCCCAAGATTCGATCGTCGGTATCCAATACCTAGTTCAATCTCGTTACCGTCAAGTCTCTTTACTCGTTCTGCAATACATCATCTCGCAACTAACTCATTAGTCACATTGCTTGCAAGGCTTATAGTGATGTGCATTACCGAGAGGGCCCAGAGATACCTCTCCGACAATCGGAGTGACAAATCCTAATCTCAAAATACGCCAACCCAACATGTACCTTCGGAGACACCTGTAGAGCTCCTTTATAATCACCCAGTTACGTTGTGATGTTTGGTAGCACACAAAGTGTTCCTCCGGTAAACGGGAGTTGCATAATCTCATAGTCATAGGAACATGTATAAGTCATGAAGAAAGCAATAGCAACATACTAAACAATCAAGTGCTAAGCTAATGGAATGGGTCAAGTCAATCACATCATTCTCCTAATGATGTGATCCCGTTAATCAAATGACAACTCTTTTGTCCATGGCTAGGAAACATAACCATCTTTGATAAACGAGCTAGTCAAGTAGAGGCATACTAGTGACACTATGTTTGTCTATGTATTCACACATGTATTATGTTTCCGGTTAATACAATTCTAGCATGAATAATAAACATTTATCATGATATAAGGAAATAAATAATAACTTTATTATTGCCTCTAGGGCATATTTCCTTCAGTCTCCCACTTGCACTAGAGTCAATAATCTAGTTCACATCATCATGTGATTTAACACCAATATTCATATCTGTATATGATTAACACCCATAGTTCACATCGTCATGTGACCAACACCCAAAGGGTTTACTCGAGTCAACAATCTAGTTCACATTGCTATGTGATTAACACCCAAAGAGTACTAAGGTATGATCATGTTTTGCTCGTGAGAGAAGTTTAGTCAACGGGTCTGTCACATACAGAGCCGTATGTATTTTGCAAATATTCTATGTCTACAATGCTCTGCACAGAGCTACTTTAGCTAATTGCTCCCACTTTCAATATGTATCCAGATTGCGACTTAGAGTCATCTGGATCAGTGTAAAAGTTTGCACCGGTGTAACTTTTACGACGAGCTCTTTTATCACCTCCATAGCCGAGAAACATCTCCTTAGTCCTCACTAAGGATATTCTTGACCACTGTCCAGTGATCTACTATTAGATCACTATTGTACTCCCTTGCCAAACCAGGGCAGAGTATACAATAGGTCTGGTCCATAGCATGGCATACTTTTATAGAACCTATGACTGAATGCATAGGGAATGACTTTCATTCTCTTTCTATTTTCTGTCGTGGTTGAGATTTGAGTCTTACTCAATTTCATACCTTTGCAACACATGCAAGAACTCTTTCTTTGACTGTTCCATTTTGAACTACTTCAAAATCTTGTCAAGGTATGTACTTATTGAAAATCTTATCAAGCGTCTTGATCTATCTCAATAGATCTTGATGCTCAATATGTAAGTAGCTTTACCGAGGTCTTTCTTTGAAGAACTCTTTTCAAACACTCCTTTATGCTTTGCAGAAAAATTCTACATCATTTCCGATCAACAATATGTCTTACACATATAATATCAGAAATGCTACAGAGCTCCCACTCACTTTCTTGTAAATACAGGCCTTTCCAAAAGTCTGTATAAAACTATATGCTTTGATCAACTCATCAAAGCGTATATTCCAACTCCGAGATGCTTGCACCAGTCCATTGATGGATCGCTGGAGCTTGCACATTTTGTTAGCACCTTTAGGATTGACAAAACCCTCTGGTTGCATCATATACAACTCTTCTTTAAAGAATCCATTGAGGAATGCAGTTTTGACATCCATTTGCCAGATTTCGTAAAATGTGGCAATTGCTAACATGATTCGGACAGACTTAAGCATCGATACGAGTGAGAAAATATCATCGTATTCAACACCTTGAACTTGTCAAAAACCTTTCGCAACAAGTCGAGCTTAGTAGATAGTAACACTACTATCAGTGTCCGTCTTCGTCCTGAAGATCCATTTATTTAACATGGCTTGCTGATCATCGAGCAAGTCAATCAAATTCCATACTTTGTTCTCATACATGGATCCCATCTCAGATTTCATGGCCTTAAGCCATTTCGCGGAATCTGGGCTCATCATCGCTACCTCATAGTTCGTAGGTTCATCATGGTCTAGTAACATGACTTCCAGAACACGATTACCGTACCACTCTGGTGTGGATCTTATTATGGAAGACCTATGAGGTTCGGTAGCAACTTGATCTGAAGTTTCATGATCATCATCATTGACTTCCTCACTAATTGGTGTAGGAATCACTAGAACTGTCTTCTGTGATGAACTACTTTCCAATAAGGGAGAAGGTACAATTACCTTATCAAGCTCTACTTTCCTCCCACTCACTTCTTTCGAGAGAAACTCCTTCTCTAGAAAGGATCCACTTTTAGCAACGAATATCTTGCCTTCGGATCTGTGATAGAAGGTGTACCCAACAGTCCTTTTTGGGTATCCTATGAAGACGCATTTCTCCGATTTGGGTTTGAGCTTATCAGGATGAAACTTTTTCATATAAGCATTGCAACCCCAAATTTTAAGAAACGACAACTTTGGTTTCTTGCCAAACCACAGTTCAAAAGGCGTCGTCTCAACGGATTTTGATGGTGCCCTATTTAAAGTGAATGCAACTGTCTCTAATGCATAACCCCAAAACGATAGTGGTAAACCGATAAGAGACATCATAGACCGCACAATATCCAATAAAGTGTGGTTACGACGTTCGGACACACCATAACGCTATAGTGTTCCAGGTGGTGTGAACTGTGAAACTATTCCACATTGTTTTATATGAAGGCCAAACTCGTAACTCAAATATTCATCTCCACGATCAGATCGTAGAAACTTTATTTACTTGTTACGATGATTTTACACTTCACTATGAAATTCGTTGAACCTTTCAACTATTTCAGACTTATGTTTCCTCAAGTAGATATACCCATATCTGCTCAAATCGTTTGTGAAGGTCAGAAAATAACGATACCCACCACGAGCCTTAATACTAATTGGTCTGCATACATCAGTATGTATTATTTACAACAAGTTTGTTGCTCGTTCCATTGTTCTGGAGAACGGAGTTTTAGTCATCTTGCCCAAAAGGCACGGTTCGCAAGCATCAAATGATTCATAGCCAAGTGATTCCGAAAATCCATCTTTATGGAGTTTCTTCATGCGCTTTACACCGACATGACCCAAACGGCGGTGCCACAAATGAGTTGCACTATCATTATTAACTTTGCATCTTTTGGCATCAATATTATGAATATGTGTATCACTACGATCAAGATCCAACAAACTATTTTCATTGGGTGTATGACCATTAAAGGTTTTATTCATGTAAACAGAACAACAATTATTCTCTGACTTTAAATGAATAACCGTATTGCAATAAACATGATCAAATCATATTCATGCTCAACGCAAATGCTAAATAACATTTATTTAGGTTTAACAGTAATCCCGAAAGTATAGGGAGTGTGCGATGATGATCATATCAATCTTGGAACTACTTCCAACACTCATCGTCACTTCCTCTTCAACTAGTCTTTGTTTATTCTGTAACTCCTGTTTCGAGTCACTAATCTTAGCAACCGAACAAGTATCAAATACTCAGGGGCTACTATAAACACTAGTAAGGCACACATCAATAACCTGTATATCAAATATACCCTTGTTCACTTTGCCATCCTTCTTATCCACCAAATATTCGGGGTATTTCCGCTTCGAGTGACCATTTCCTTTGCAGTGTAAGCACTCAGTTTTAGGCTTTGGTCCAGCTTTGGGCTTCTTCGCGGGAGTGACAACTTGCTTGTCATTCTACTTGAAGTTCCCTTTCTTTCCCTTTGCCCTTTTCTTGAAACTAGTGATCTTGTCAATCATCAACACTTGATGCTCTTTCTTGATTTCTACCTTCGTCGATTTCAGCATCACGAAGAGCTCAGGAATCGTTTTCGTCATCCCTTGCATTATAGTTCATTACGAAGCTCTTGTAGCTTGGTGGCAGTGATTGAAGAATTCTATCAATGACACTATCATCAGGAAGATTAACTCCCAGTTGAATCAAGTGATTATTATACCCAGACATTTTGAGTATGTGTTCACTGACAGAACTATTCTCCTCCATTTTACAGCTATAGAACTTATTGGAGACTTCATATCTCTCAATCCGGGCATTTGCTTGAAATATTAACTTCAACTCCTGGAACATCTCATATGCTCCATGACGTTCAGAACGTCGTTGAAGACCCGGTTCCAAACCATAAAGCATGGCACACTGAATTATCGAGTAGTCATCAGCTTTGCTCTGCCAGACGTTCTTAACGTCGTCAGTTGCATCTGCAGCAGGCCTGGCACCCAGCGGTGCTTCCAGGACGTAATTCTTCTATGCAGCAATGAGGATAATCCTCAGGTTACGGACCAAGTCCGCATCATTGCTACTAACATCTTTCAACTTAGTTTTCTCTAGGAACACATATAAAACATAGGGAAGCAGCAACGCGAGCTATTGATCTACAACATAATTTGCAAAATGCTACCAAGACTAAGTTCATGATAAATTAAAGTTCAATTAATCCTATTACTTAAGAACTCCCACTTTGATAGACATCTCTCTAGTCATCTAAGTGGTCACGTGATCCAAATCAACTAAACCATGTCCGATCATCACGTGAGATGGAGTAGTTTCAATGGTGAACATCACTATGTTGATCATATCTACTATATGATTCACGTTCGACCTTTCGGTCTCCGTGTTCCGAGGCATATCTGTATATGCTTGGATCGTCAAGTTTAACCTGAGTATTCCGCGTGTGCAACTGTTTTGCACCCATTGTATTTGAACGTAGAGCCTATCACACCCGATCATCACATGGTGTCTCAGCACGAAGAACTTTCACAACGGTGCATACTCAGGGAGAACACTTCTTGATAATTTAGTGAGAGATCATCTTAAAATGCTACCGTCAATCAAAGCAAGATAAGATGCATAAAGGATAAACATCACATGCAATCAATATAAGTGATATGATATGGCCATCATCATCTTGTGCTTGTGATCTCCATCTCCGAAGCACCGTCGTGATCACCATCGTCACCGGCGCGACACCTTGATCTCCATCGTAGCATCGTTATCGTTACGCCATCTATTGCTTCTACGACTATCGCTACCACTTAGTGATAAAGTAAAGCAATTACAGGGCGTTTGCATTTCATACAATAAAGCGACAACCATATGGCTCCTGCCAGTTGCCGATAACTTTAGTTACAAAACATGATCATCTCATACAATAACATATAGCATCACGTCTTGACCATATCACATCACAACATGCCCTGCAAAAACAAGTTAGATGTCCTCTACTTTGTTGTTGCAAATTTTACGTGGCTGCTACGGGCTGAGCAAGAACCGTTCTTACCTACGCATCAAAACCACAATGATAGTTCATCAAGTTAGTGTTGTTTTAACCTTCGCATGGACCGGGCGTAGCCACACTCGGTTCAACTAAATTTGGATAAACAGGCACCCGCTTGTCACCTGTGTGCGAAGCACGGCGGTAAACGAGTCTCGCGTAAGCGTACGCGTAATGTCGGTCCGGGCCGCTTCATCCAACAATACCGCTGAACCAAAGTATGACATGGTGGTAAGCAATATGACTTGTATCGCCCACAACTCACTTGTGTTCTACTCGTGCATATAACACCAACGCATAAAACCTAGGCTCTGATACCACTGTTAGGGAACATAGTAATTTCAGAAAAAATCCTACGCACACGCAAGATCATGGTGATGCATAGCAACGAGAGGGGAGAGTATTGTCCATGTACCCTCGTAGACCGAAAGCGGAAGCGTTATGACAACGCGGTTGATGTAGTCGTACGTCTTCACGATCCGACCGATCCAAGCACCGAACGTATGGCACCTCCGAGTTCAGCACACGTTCAGCTCGATGACGATCCCTGGACTCCGATCCAGCAGGGTGTCGGGGATGAGTTCCCTCAGCACGACGGCGTGTTGACGATGATGATGTTCTACCGACGCAGGGCTTCGCCTAAGCATCGCAACGATATGACCGAGGTGGAATATGGTGGAGGGGGCACCGCACACGGCTAAGGAACGATCACGAAGATCAACTTGTGTGTCTAGAGGTGCCCCCCTGCCCCCGTATATAAAGGAGCAAGGGGGGAGGCCGGCCGGCCCTAGGGGGTGCGCCAAGGACGGGGGAGTCCTCCTCCTAGTGGGAGTAGGACTCCCCTTTCCTAGTCCAACTAGGAAGGAGGAAGGGGGAAGGAAAGAGAGGGAGAGGGAGAGGGAAAGAGGGGCCGCACCCCCCTCCCCTAGTTCAATTCGGACTCCTCATGGGAGGGGGTGCGCCACCTCCTGGGCTGCTGCCCTCTCTCTTCCCTCAGGCCCACTAAGGCCCAATACTTCCCCGGGGGGTTCCGATAACCCCTTCGGCACTCTGGTTTTCTCCGAAATCACCCGGAACACTTCCGATGTCCGAATATAGTTGTCCGATACATCAATCCTTATGTGTCGACCATTTCGAGACTCCTCGTCATGTCCGTGATCACATCCGGGACTCTGAACAACCTTCGGTACATCAAAACTTATAAACTCATAATAAAACTGTCATTGTAACGTTAAGCGTGCGGACCGTACGGGTTCGAGAACTATGTAGACATGACCTAGAACTGTTTCCGGTCAATAACCAATAGCGGAACCTGGATGCTCATATTGGCTCCTACATATTCTACGAAGATCTTTATCGGTCAAACCGCATAACGACATACGTTGTTCCCTTTGTCATCGGTATGTTACTTGCCCGAGATTCGATCATCGGTATCCAATACCTAGTTCAATCTCGTTACCGGCAAGTCTCTTTACTCATTCCGTAATACATCATCTCGCAACTAACTCATTAGTCACATTGCTTGCAAGGCTTATAGTGATGTGCATTACCGAGAGGGCCCAGAGATACCTCTCCGACAATCAGAGTGACAAATCCTAATCTCGAAATACGCCAACCCAACATGTACCTTCGGAGACACCTGTAGAGCTCCTTTATAATCACCCAGTTACATTGTGACGTTTGGTAGCACACAAAGCGTTCCTCTGGTAAACGGGAGTTGCATAATCTCATAGTCATAGGAACATGTATAAGTCATGAAGAAAGCAATAGCAACATACTAAACGATCAAGTGCTAAGCTAACGGAATGGGTCAAGTCAATCACATCATTCTCCCAATGATGTGATCCCATTAATCAAATGACAACTCTTTTGTCCATGGCTAGGAAACATAACCATCTTTGATAAACGAGCTAGTCAAGTAGAGGCATACTAGTGACACTATGTTTGTCTATGTATTCACACATGTATTATGTTTCCGGTTAATACAATTCTAGCATGAATAATAAACATTTATCATGATATAAGGAAATAAATAATAACTTCATTATTGCCTCTAGGGCATATTTCCTTCAGTTTGATACCCTGAAATTTTGACCTTTTTTTTTAAATTTTCTCTAGTATTTTTTTGATTTTACTATTCATACCAAGTGCATTTTCGAAATTACCAGCCCCTATTCAAGCTTCTTACCCCCCAAAAGTTTGAGATTAGAAAAAAGATGGGTCATTTGTGTTTCAAAATCAACACACCCCCTACATGCCCTATTTGAGTTACCATACTCGATCATGTTTAGCCTGCGACGGAGCTGATCTGCGAGAACACGTAACAAGAGAAGAAAACATCGCGGGGGTCGAGGGTTAGAGCATCTACAGCTGGGCGCCTGATAGGTCTCCAACGTGTCTATAATTTTTTATTGTTCCATGCTATCATATTATCTGTTTTGGATGTTTTATATTCATTAATATGCTATTTTATATTATTTTTGGGACTAACCTATTAACCTAGTGCCCAGTGCCAGTTCATGTTTTTCCCTGTTTTTGAGCTTCGCAGAAAAGGAATACCAAATGGAGTCTAAACGGAATGAAACCTTCACGATGATTTTTCTTGGACTAGAAGACAACCGGGAGACTTGGAGATGAAGTCGGAGGAGCCACGAGGCGGCCACAAGGACGGAGGGCGCGTCCCCCACCCTTATGGGCCCCTCATGCACCACTTGACCTAATTCTTTCACCTATATATTCCCATATAGCCCCAAACCAATAGAGGCATCCATGAAAACACTTTGACTAAAACCTCTCTCACAAGCAAAACATGATCAAATCCCAGAACTCATTGAGTCTTAATCACATGATGATGTGAACTAGTTTAGTGACACTAGTAAACTCTTGGATGTTGGTCACATGGCGATGTGACCTGTGAGTGTTAATCACATGGCGATGTGAACTAGATTATTGACTCTAGTGCAAGTGGGAGACTGTTGGAAATATGCCCTAGAGACAATAATAAATTAGTTATTATTATCATATTTCCTTGTTCATGATAATCGTTTATTATCCATGCTATAATTGTATTGATAGGAAACTCAGATACATGTGTGGGTACATAGACAACACCATGTCCCTAGTAAGCATCTAGTTGACTAGCTCGTTGATCAACAGATGGCTACGGTTTCTTGACCATGGACATTGGATGTCATTGATAATGGGATCACATCATTAGGAGAATGATGTGATGGACAAGACCCAATCCTAAGCCTAGCACAAAGATCGTAGTTCGTATGCTAAAGCTTTTCTAAATGTCAAGTATCATTTCCTTAGACCATGAGATTGTGCAACTCCCGGATACCGTAGGAATGCTTTGGGTGCACCAAACGTCACAACGTAACTGGGTGGCTATAAAGGTGCACTAAGGGTATCTCTGAAAGTGTCTGTTGGGTTGGCACGAATCGAGACTGGGATTTGTCACTCCGTGTGACTGAGAGGTATCTCTGGGCCCACTCGGTAGGACATCATCATAATGTGCACAATGTGACCAAGGGGTTGATCACGGGATGATGTGTTACGGAACGAGTAAAGAGACTTGCCAGTAACGAGATTGAACAAGGTATCGAGATACTGATGATCGAATCTCGGGCAAGTATAATACCGCTAGACAAAGGGAATTGTATACGGGATTGATCGAATCCTCGACATCGTGGTTCATCCGATGAGATCATCGTGGAACATGTGGGAGCCAACATGGGTATCCAGATCCCGCTGTTGGTTATTGACCGGAGAACATCTCGATCATGTCTGCATGGTTCCCGAACCCGTAGGGTCTACACACATAAGGTTCGATGACGCTAGGGTTATAAAGGAATTTGTATGTGGTTACCGAATGTTTTTTGGAGTCCCGGATGAGATCTTGGACGTCACAAGGAGTTTCGGAATGGTCCGAAGGTAAAGATTTATATATGGGAAGTCCTGTTTTGGTCACCGGAAAAGTTTCGGGTTTTATCGGTAACGTACCGGGACCACCGGGAGGGTCCCGGGGGTCCACCAAGTGGGGCCACCATCACCAGAGGGCAGCATGGGCCAAGTGTGGGAGGGGACCAGCCCTAGGTGGGCTGGTGTGTCCCCCACAAGGGCCCAAGGCGCCTAGGGTTTGGGGAGGGGGCGCACCCACCTTTCTTGGGGGGCAAGTTTCCCCTCTCCCCACCTTGGCCGCCCCCCAGATGGGATCTAGGGCTGGCCGCCGCCCCTGGGGGTGGAACCCTAGGTGGGGCGCAGCCCCCCCTCTCCCCCTATATATAGTGGAGGCAAAGGGGCAGCCCAACACATGAAGTTCTTCTCCTATTGGCGCAGCCCTACCTCTCTTTCTCCTCATATCTCGCGGTGCTTGGGGAAGCCCTGCAGGATTGCCATGCTCCTCTACCACCACCACGCTGTTGTGCTGCTGTTGGACGGAGTCTTCCCCAACCTCTCCCTCTCTCCTCGCTGGATCAAGGCATGGGAGACGTCACCGGGCTGCACGTGTGTTGAACGTGGAGGTGCCGTCCGTTCGGCACTAGGATCTCCGGTGATTTGGATCACGACAAGTACGACTCCTTCAACCCCATTCTCTTGAATGCTTCCGCTTAGCGATCTACAAGGGTATGTAGATGCACTCTCCTTCCCCTCATTGCTGGTTTCTCCATAGATAGATCTTGGTGACACGTAGGAAAATTTTGAATTTCTGCTACATTCCCCAACAATGGCATCATGAGCTAGGTCTATTGCATAGATTCTATGCACTAGTAGAACACAAGTTGTTGTGGGCGTTGATTTTGTTCAATATGCTTACCGTTACTAGTCCTATCTTGTTTCGATGGTATTGTGGGATGAAGCAGCCCGGACCGACCTTACACGTACGCTTACGTGAGATAGGTTCCACCGACTGACATGCACTTGTTGCATAAGGTGGCTAGCGGGTGCTAGTCTCTCCCACTTTAGTCGGATCGGATTCGATGAAAAGGGTCCTTATGAAGGGTAAATAGCAATTGGCATATCACGTTGTGGCTTTTTGCGTAGGTAAGAAACGTTCTTGCTAGAAACCCATAGCATCCACGTAAAACATGCAAACAACAATTAGAGGACGTCTGCCTTGTTTTTGCAGGGTATGCTATGTGATGTGATATGGCCAAGAAGAATGTGATGAATGATATGTGATGTATGAGATTGATCATGTGCTTGTAATAGGAATCACGACTTGCATGTCAATGAGTATGACAACCGTCAGGAGCCATAGGAGTTGTCTTTATTTATTGTATGACCTGCATGTCATTGAACAACGCCATGTAATTACTTTACTTTATTGCTAACCGGTAGCCATAGTAGTAGAAGTAATAAGTTGGCGAGACAACTTCATGGAGACACGATGATGGAGATCATGTGGAGATCATGGTGTCATGCCAGTGACGATGTTGATCATGGAGCCCCGAAGATGGAGATCAAAAGGAGTAAAATGATATTGGCCATATCATGTCACTTTTTGATTGCATGTGATGTTTATCATGTTTATGCATCTTATTTGCTTAGAATGACGGTAGTAAATAAGATGATCCCTCATTAAAATTTCAAGAAAGTGTTCCCCCTAACTGTGCACCGTTGCGAACGTTCGTCGTTTCGAAGCACCACGTGATGATCGGGTGTGATAGATTCTAACGTTCACATACAACGGGTGTAAGCCAGATTTACACACGCGAAACACTTAGGTTGACTTGACGAGCCTAGCATGTACAGACATGGCCTCAAAACACAAGAGACCGAAAGGTCGAGCATGAGTCGTATGGTAGAGACGATCAACATGAAGATGTTCACCGATGATGACTAGTCCGTCTCACGTGATGATCGGACACGGCCTAGTTGACTCGGATCGTGTAATCACTTAGATGACTAGAGGGATGTCTATCTGAGTGGGAGTTCATAAGATGAACTTAATTATCCTGAACATAGTCAAAAACCCTTTGCAAATTATGTCATAGCTCGCGCTTTAGTTCTACTGTTTTAGATATGTTCCTAAAGAAAATATAGTCAAAAGTTGACAGTAGCAATTATGCGGACAGTAGAAGGCTTATGTCCTTAATGCACCGCTCGGTGTGCTGGACCTCGAACGTGGTCTGTGGATGTTGCGAACATCTGACATACACGTTTTGATGACTACATAATAGTTCGGTAATGTTAAATGGTTTAGAATTGAGGCACCGAAGACATTTTTGAAATGTCACAGAACATATGAGATGTTCCAAGAGCTGAAATTGGGATTTCAGGCTCGTGCCCAGGTCAAGAGGTATGAGACCTCCAACGAGTTTTCTAGCCTACAAACTAAGGGAGAAGATCTCAATCGTTGAGCTTGTACTCAGATTGTCTGGGTACAACAATCACTTGAATCGAGTGGGAGTTAATCTTCCAGATGAGATAGTGATGTTTCTCCAAAGACATTGCCACCAAGCTACTAGAGCTTCGTGATGAACTATAACATAACAGGGATAGATATGATGATCCTTGAGCTATTCGCGATGTTTGACACCACGAATGTAGAAATCAAGAAGGAGCATCAATTGTTGATGGTTAGTGAAACCACTAGTTTCAAGAAGTGCAAGGGCAAGAAGGGGTACTTCATGAAATGGCAAATCAGTTGCTGCTCTAGTGAAGAAACCCAAGTTTGAACCCAAACCCGAGACTAAGTGCTTCTGTAATGAGAGGAACGGACACTGAAGCAGAATTACCCTAGATACTTGGTAGATGAGAAGGCTGGCAAGGTCGATAGAAGTATATTAGATATACATTATGTTAATGTGTACTTTACTAGTACTCCTAGTAGCAACAGGGTATTAGATACCGGTTCAGTTGCTAAGTGTTAGCAACTCGAAATAAAAGGCTACGGAATAAACGGAGACTAGCTAAAGGTGAGCTGACGATATGTGTTGGAAGTGTTTCCAAGGTTGATGTGATCAAGCATCGCACGCTCCCTCTACCATCGAGATTGGTGCTAAACCTGAATAGTGTTATTTGGTGTTTGCGTTGAGCATATACATGATTGGATTATGTCTATCGCAATGCGGTTATTCATTTAAGGAGAATAATGGTTACTCTATTTATTTGAATAATACCTTCAATGGTCTTACACCTAAAAGAATGGTTTATTGAATCTCGATCGTAGTGATACACATTTTCATGCCAAAAGATATAAGATAGTAATGATAGTACCACTTACTTGTGGCACTGCCATGTAAGTCATATTGGTATAATACGCATGAAGAAGCTCCATGTTGATGGATCTTTGGACTCACTCGTTTTTGAAAAGTTTGAGACATGCGAACCATGTCTATTGGTGTATACGCATGAAGAAACTCCATGCAGATGGATCGTTTGGATTCACTTGATTTTGAATCACTTGAGATATGCAAATCATACCACATGGGCAAGATGACTAAAAAGCCTCGTTTTCAGTAAGATGGAACAAGATAGCAACTTGTTGGAAGTAACACATTTTGATGTGTGCAGTCCAATGAGTGTTGAGGCATGCAGTGAATATCGTTATGTTCTTACTTCATGGATGATTTAAGTAGATACTGAGTATATTTACTTGATGAAACACAAGTCTGAATTATTGAATGGTTCAAGTAATTTCAGAGTGAAGTTGGAGATCATCGTGACAAGTGGATAAAATATCTATGATATGATCATAGAGATGAGTATCTGAGTTACGAGCTTTGGCATGCAATTAAGACATTGTGGAAATTGTTTCACAATTAATACCGCCTGGAACACCATAGTGTGATGGTGTGTCCGAACATCATAGTTGCACTCTATTGGATACGGTGCGTACCATGATGTCTCTTATCGAATTACCACTATCGTTCATGGGTTAGGCATTAGAGACAACCACATTCACTTTAATAGGGCACCACATAATTCCGTTGAGATGACACCGTATGAACTATGGTTTAGAGAAACCTAAACTGTCATTTCTTAAAAGTTTGGGGCTGCGACGCTTATGTGAAAAAGTTTCAGGTTGATAAGCTCGAACCCAAAGCGGATAAAATGCATCTTCATAGGACACCCATAATAGTTGGGTATACCTCCTATTTCAGATCCGGAAACAAAAGGATTGTTCCTTGAATCGGGTCCTTTCTCGAGGAAAAGTTTCTCTTGAAAGAATTGAGTGGGAGGATGGTGGAGACTTGATGAGGTTGTTGAACCATCACTTCAACTAGTGTGTAGCAGGGCACAGGAAGTTGTTCCTGTGGCACCTACACCAATTGAAGTGGAAGCTGATGATAGTGATCATAATGCTTCGGATCAAGTCACTGCTAAACCTCGTAGGACAATGAGGACAGGTACTGCTTCAGAGTGGTACGGCATTCCTGTCTTGGAGGTCATGTTGCTAGACAACAATGAACCTATGAGCTATGGAGAAGCGATGGCGGGCCCGGATTCTGACAAATGGCTTGAGGCCATAAAATCCGAGAGAGGATTCATGTATGAAAACAAAGTGTAGACTTTGGAAGAACTACTTGATGGTCGTAAAGGCTGTTGGGTACAGATGGATTTTAGAAGAAGACGGACAATGATGGTAAGTGTCACCATTAAGAAAGCTCGACTTGTCATTAAGATGTTTTCCGACAAGTTCAAGGAGTTCACTGCGATGAGACTTTCTCATTCGTAGCGATGCTAAGAGTCTGTTGGAATTATATTAGCAATTACTGCATGATTTATGAAATCTTGTGGGTAGGATGTCAAAAACATTTGTTTCCTCGACGATATCCTTGAGGAAAGGTTGTATGTGATACAACCAGAAGGTTTTGTCAATCCTGAAAGACGCTAATAAAGTATGCAAAGCTCCAGCAATCCTTCTAAGGACTGGAGTAAGCATCTCGGAGTTGGAATGTACGCTTTGATGAGATGATCAAAGATTTTGGGTTTATACAAAGTTTATGAGAAACTTGTATTTCCAAAGAAGTGAGTGGGAGCACTATAGCATTTCTGATGAGTATATGTTGTCGACATATTGTAGATCAGAAATGATGTAGAATTTCTGGAAAGCATATAGGGTTGTTTGAAAGGTGTTTTTCAATAGAGAACCTGGATTAAGCTGCTTGAACATTGAGCATCAAGATCTATGAGGATAGATCAAAAACCGCTCAATGGTACTTTCAAATGAGCACATACCTTGACATGATCTTGAAGGTGTTCAAGATGGATCAGTCAAAGAAGGAGTTCTTGCCTGAGTAGTAAGGTATGAAGTTAAGAGTTAAAGCTCGACCCCGACAGAAGAGAGAGAAAGGACGAAGGTCCTCCCCTATGCTTCAGACGTAGGCTCTATAGTATGCTATGCTGTGTACCGCACCGGAACTGTGCCTTGCCATGAGTCAGTCAAGGGGTGCAAGAATGATCCAGGAACAATCATTCGACAGCGGTCAAAATTATCCTTAGAGGAATAAGCAAATGTTTCTCGATTATGGAGGTGATAAAGAGTTTGGCGTAAAGGGTTACGTCGATGCAAGCTTTAACACCTATCCGAATGACTCTGAGTAGCAAACCGGATACGTATAGTGGAGCAACCATTTGGAATAGCTCCAAGTGGAGCGTGGAAGCAGCATTTACAATATGACCTAGAGATTTGCGAAGTACATACGGATTTGAATGTTGCAGACCCGTTGACTAAAACCTCTCACAGAAGCAAAACATGATCAAACCCCAGAACTCATTGAGTCTTAATCACATGATGATGTGAACTAGTTTAGTGACACTACTAAACTCTTGGATGTTGGTCACATGGCGATGTGACATGTGAGTGTTAATCACATGGCGATGTGAACTAGATTATTGACTCTAGTGCAAGTGGGAGACTGTTGGAAATATGCCCTAGAGGCAATAATAAATTAGTTATTATTATTATATTTCCTTGTTCATGATAATCGTTTATTATCCATGCTATAATTGTATTGATAGGAAACTCAGATACATGTGTGGGTACATAGACAACACCATGTCCCTAGTAAGCCTCTAGTTGACTAGCTCGTTGATCAACAGATGGTTACGGTTTCCTGACCATGGACATTGGATGTCGTTGATAATGGGATCACATCATTAGGAGAATGATGTGATGGACAAGACCCAATCCTAAGCCTAGCACAAAGATCGTAGTTCGTATGCTAAAGCTCTTCTAAATGTTAAGTATCATTTTATTAGACCATGAGATTGTGCAACTCCCAGATACCGTAGGAATGCTTTGGGTGCACCAAACGTCACAACGTAACTGGGTGGCTATAAAGGTGCACTACAGGTATCTCCGAAAGTGTCTGTTGGGTTGGCATGGATCGAGACTGGGATTTGTCACTCCGTGTGACGGAGAGGTATCTCTGGGCCCACTCGGTAGGACATCATCATAATGTGCACAATGAGACCAAGGGGTTGATCACGGGATGATGTGTTACGGAACGAGTAAAGAGACTTGCCGGTAATGAGATTGAACAAGGTATCGGGATACTGACGATCGAATCTCGGGCAAGTATAATACCGCTAGACAAAGGGAATTGTATACGGGATTGATCGAATCCTCGACATCGTGGTTCATCCGATGAGATCATCGTGGAACATGTGGGAGCCAACATGGGTATCCAGATCCCGCTGTTGGTTATTGACCGGAGAACATCTCGGTCATGTCTGCATGGTTCCCGAACCCGTAGGGTCTACACACTTAAGGTTCGATGACGCTAGGGTTATAAAGGAATTTGTATGTGGTTACCGAATGTTTTTTGGAGTCCCGGATGAGATCCTGGACGTCACGAGGAGTTCCGGAATGGTCCGAAGGTGAAGATTTATATATGGGAAGTCCTGTTTTGGTCACCGGAAAAGTTTCGGGTTTTATCGGTAACGTACCGGGACCACCGGGAGGGTCCCGGGGGTCCACCAAGTGGGGCGACCATCACCATAGGGCAGCATGGGCCAAGTGTGGGAGGAGACCAGCCCCAGGTGGGCTGGTGTGCCCCCCACAAGGGCCCAAGGCGCCTAGGGTTTGGGGAGGGGGCGCACCCACCTTTCTTGGGGGGCAAGTTTCCCCTCTCCCCACCTTGTCCGCCCCCCAGATGGGATCTAGGGCTGGCCGCCGCCCCTGGGGGTGGAACCCTAGGTGGGGGCGCAGCCCCCCCTCTCCCCCTATATATAGTGGAGGCAAAGGGGCAACCCAACACATGAAGTTCTTCTCCTGTTGGCGCAGCCCTACCTCTCTTTCTCCTCATATCTCGCGGTGCTTGGCGAAGCCCTGCAGGATTGCCACGCTCCTCCACCACCACCACCATGCCGTTGTGCTGCTGCTGGACGGAGTCTTCCCCAACCTCTCCCTCCCTTGCTGGATCAAGGCATGGGAGACGTCACCGGGCTGCACGTGTGTTGAACGCGGAGGTGCCATCCGATCGGCACTAGGATCTCCGGTGATTTGGATCACGACGAGTACGACTCCTTCAACCCCGTTCTCTTGAACGCTTCCGCTTAGCAATTTAGAAGGGTATGTAGATGCACTCTCCTTCCCCTCATTGCTGGTTTCTCCATAGATAGATCTTGGTGACACGTAGGAAAATTTTGAATTTCTGCTACGTTCCCCAACAATGGCATCATGAGCTAGGTCTATTGCATAGATTCTATGCACGAGTAGAACACAAGTTGTTGTGGGCGTTGATTTTGTTCAATATGCTTACCGTTACTAGTCCTATCTTGTTTCGACGGTATTGTGGGATGAAGCAGCCCGGACCGACCTTACACGTACGCTTACGTGGGATAGGTTCCACCGACTGACATGCACTTGTTGCATAAGGTGGCTAGCGGGTGCCAGTCTCTCCCACTTTAGTCGGATCGGATTCGATGAAAAGGGTCCTTATGAAGGGTAAATAGCAATTGGCATATCATGTTGTGGCTTTTTGCGTAGGTAAGAAACGTTCTTGCTAGAAACCCATAGCATCCACGTAAAACATGCAAACAACAATTAGAGGACATCTGACTTGTTTTTGCAGGGTATGCTATGTGATGTGATATGGCCAAGAAGAATGTGATGAATTATATGTGATGTATGAGATTGATCATGTTCTTGTAATAGGAATCACGACTTGCATGTCGATGAGTATGACAACCGGCAGGAGCCATAGGAGTTGTCTTTATTTATTGTATGACCTGCGTGTCATTGAACAACGCCATGTAATTACTTTACTTTATTGCTAACTGGTAGCCATAGTAGTAGAAGTAATAAGTTGGCGAGACAACTTCATGGAGACACGATGATGGAGATCATGATGATGGAGATCATGGTGTCATGCCGGTGACGATGATGATCATGGAGCCCCGAAGATGGAGATCAAAAGGAGCAAAATGATATTGGCCATATCATGTCACTTTTTGATTGCATGTGATGTTTATCATGTTTATGCATCTTATTTGCTTAGAACGATGGTAGTAAATAAGATGATCCCTCATTAAAATTTCAAGAAAGTGTTCCCCCTAACTGTGCACTGTTGCGAAAGTTCGTCGTTTCGAAGCACCACGTGATGATCGGGTGTGATAGATTCTAACGTTCACATACAACGGGTGTAAGCCAGATTTACACACGCGAAACACTTAGGTTGACTTGACGAGCCTAGCATGTACAGACGTGGCCTCGGAACACAAGAGACCGAAAGGTCGAGCAGGAGTCGTATGGTAGATACGATCAACATGAAGATGTTCACCGATGATGACCAGTCCGTCTCACGTGATGATCGGACACGGCCTAGTTGACTCGGATCGTGTAATCACTTAGATGACTAGACGGATGTCTATCTGAGTGGGAGTTCATAAGATGAACTTAATTATCCTGAACATAGTCCAAAACCCTTTGCAAATTATGTCATAGCTCGCCCTTTAGTTCTACTATTTTAGATATGTTCCTAGAGAAAATATAGTCAAAAGTTGACAGTAGCAATTATGCGGACAGTAGAAGGCTTATGTCCTTAATGCACCGCTCGGTATGCTGGACCTCGAACGTGGTCTGTGGATGTTGCGAACATCTGACATACACGTTTTGATGACTACATTATAGTTCGGTAATGTTAAATGGTTTACAATTGAGGCACCAAAGACATTTTTGAAATGTCACAGAACATATGAGATGTTCCAAGAGCTAAAATTGGGATTTCAGGCTCGTGCCCACGTCAAGAGGTATGAGACCTCCAATGAGTTTTCTAGCCTACAAACTAAGGGAGAAGATCTCAATCGTTGAGCTTGTACTCAGATTGTCTGGGTACAACAATCACTTGAATCGAGTGGGAGTTAATCTTCCAGATGAGATAGTGATGTTTCTCCAAAGACATTGCCACCAAGCTACTAGAGCTTCGTGATGAACTATAACATAACAGGGATAGATATGATGATCCTTGAGCTATTCACGATGTTTGACACCACGAATGTAGAAATCAAGAAGGAGCATCAATTGTTGGTGGTTAGTGAAACCACTAGTTTCAAGAAGGGCAAGGGCAAGAAGGGGTACTTCATGAAACGACAAATCAGTTGCTGCTCTAGTGAAGAAACCCAAGGTTGAACCCAAACTCGAGACTAAGTGCTTCTGTAATGAGAGGAACGGACACTGAAGCAGAATTACCCTAGATACTTGGTAGATGAGAAGGCTGGCAAGGTCGATAGAAGTATATTAGATATACATTATGTTAATGTGTACTTTACTAGTACTCCTAGTAGCACCAGGGTATTAGATACCGGTTCGGTTGCTAAGTGTTAGCAACTCGAAATAAAAGGCTACGGAATAAACGGAGACTAGTTAAAGGTGAGCTGACGATATGTGTTGGAAGTGTTTCCAAGGTTGATGTGATCAAGCATCGCACGCTCCCTCTACCATTGAGATTGGTGCTAAACCTGAATAGTGTTATTTGGTGTTTGCGTTGAGCATATACATGATTGGATTATGTCTATCGCAATGCGGTTATTCATTTAAGGAGAATAATGGTTACTCTATTTATTTGAATAATACCTTCAATGATCTTACACCTAAAAGAATGGTTTATTGAATCTCGATCGTAGTGATACACATTTTCATGCCAAAAGATATAAGATAGTAATGATAGTACCAATTACTTGTGGCACTGCCATGTAAGTCATATTGGTATAAAACGCATGAAGAAGCTCCATGTTGATGGATCTTTGGACTCACTCATTTTTGAAAAGTTTGAGACATGCGAACCATGTCTATTGGTGTATACGCATGAAGAAACTCCATGCAGATGGATCGTTTGGACTCACTTGATTTTGAATCACTTGAGATATGCAAATCATACAACATGGGCAAGATGACTAAAAAGCCTCGTTTTCAGTAAGATGGAACAAGATAGGAACTTGTTGGAAGTAACACATTTTGATGTGTGCAGTCCAATGAGTGTTGAGGCATGCAGTGAATATCGTTATGTTCTTACTTCATGGAGGATTTAAGTAGATACTGAGTATATTTACTTGATGAAACACAAGTCTGAATTATTGAATGGTTCAAGTAATTTCAGAGTGAAGTTGGAGATCATCGTGACAAGAGGATAAAATATCTATGATATGATCATAGAGATGAGTATCTGAGTTACAAGCTTTGGCACGCAATTAAGACATTGTGGAAATTGTTTCACAATTAATACCGCCTGGAACACCATAGTGTGATGGTGTGTCCGAACATCATAGTTGCACTCTATTGGATATGGTGCATACCATGATGTCTCTTATCGAATTACCACTATCGTTCATGGGTTAGGCATTAGAGACAACCACATTCACTTTAATAGGGCACCACATAATTCCATTGAGATGACACCGTATGAACTATGGTTTAGAGAAACCTAAACTGTCATTTCTTAAAAGTTTGGGGCTGCGACGCTTATGTGAAAAAGTTTCAGGTTGATAAGCTCGAACCCAAAGCGGATAAAATGCATCTTCATAGGACACCCAGAACAGTTGGGTATACCTCCTATTTCAGATCCGGAAACAAAAGGATTGTTCCTTGAATCGGGTCCTTTCTAGAGGAAAAGTTTCTCTTGAAAGAATTGAGTGGGAGGATGGTGGAGACTTGATGAGGTTGTTGAACCATCACTTCAACTAGTGTGTAGCAGGGCACAGGAAGTTGTTCCTGTGGCACCTACACCAATTGAAGTGGAAGCTGATGATAGTGATCATAATGCTTCGGATCAAGTCACTGCTAAACCTCGTAGGACGACAAGGACAGGTACTGCTTCAGAGTGGTACGGCATTCCTGTCTTGGAGGTCATGTTGCTAGACAACAATGAACCTACGAGCTATGGAGAAGCGATGGCGGGCCCGGATTCTGACAAATGGCTTGAGGCCATAAAATCCGAGAGAGGATTCATGTATGAAAACAAAGTGTAGACTTTGGAAGAACTACTTGATGGTTGTAAAAGCTGTTGGGTACAGATGGATTTTAGAAGAAGACGGACAATGATGGTAAGTGTCACCATTAAGAAAGCTCGACTTGTCATTAAGATGTTTTCTGACAAGTTCAAGGAGTTTACTGCGATGAGACTTTCTCATTCATAGCGATGCTAAGAGTCTGTTGGAATTATATTAGCAATTACTGCATGATTTATGAAATCTTGTGGATAGGATGTCAAAAACATTTGTTTCCTCGACGATATCCTTGAGGAAAGGTTGTATGTGATACAACCAGAAGGTTTTGTCAATCCTGAAAGACGCTAATAAAGTATGCAAAGCTCCAGCAATCCTTCTAAGGACTGGAGTAAGCATCTCGGAGTTGGAATGTACGCTTTGATGAGATGATCAAAGATTTTGGGTTTATACAAAGTTTATGAGAAACTTGTATTTCCAAAGAAGTGAGTGGGAGCACTATAGCATTTCTGATGAGTATATGTTGTCGACATATTGTAGATCAGAAATGATGTAGAATTTCTGGAAAGCATATAGGGTTGTTTGAAAGGTGTTTTTCAATAGAGAACCTGGATTAAGCTGCTTGAACATTGAGCATCAAGATCTATGAGGATAGATCAAAAACCGCTCAATGGTACTTTCAAATGAGCACATACCTTGACATGATCTTGAAGGTGTTCAAGATGGATCAGTCAAAGAAGGAGTTCTTGCCTGAGTAGTAAGGTATGAAGTTAAGAGTTAAAGCTCGACCCCGACAGAAGAGAGAGAAAGGACGAAGGTCGTCCCCTATGCTTCAGACGTAGGCTCTATAGTATGCTATGCTGTGTACCGCACCGGAAGTGTGCCTTGCCATGAGTCAGTCAAGGGGTGCAAGAATAATCCAGGAACGATCATTGGACAGCGGTCAAAACTATCCTTAGAGGAATAAGCAAATGTTTCTCGATTATGGAGGTGATAAAGAGTTCGGCGTAAAGGGTTACGTCGATGCAAGCTTTAACACCTATCCGAATGACTCTGAGTAGCAAACCGGATACGTATAGTGGAGCAACCATTTGGAATAGCTCCAAGTGGAGCGTGGAAGCAGCATTTACAATATGACCTAGAGATTTGCGAAGTACACACGGATTTGAATGTTGCAGACCCGTTGACTAAAACCTCTCACACAAGCAAAACATGATCAAACCCCAGAACTCATTGAGTCTTAATCACATGATGATGTGAACTAGTTTAGTGACACTAGTAAACTCTTGGATGTTGGTCACATGGCGATGTGACCTGTGAGTGTTAATCACATGGCGATGTGAACTAGATTATTGACTCTAGTGCAAGTGGGAGACTGTTGGAAATATGCCCTGGAGGCAATAATAAATTAGTTATTATTATTATATTTCCTTGTTCATGATAATCGTTTATTATCCATGCTATAATTGTATTGATAGGAAACTCAGATACATGTGTGGGTACATAGACAACACCATGTCCCTAGTAAGCCTCTAGTTGACTAGCTCGTTGATCAACAGATGGTTACGGTTTCCTGACCATGGACATTGGATGTCGTTGATAATGGGATCACATCATTAGGAGAATGATGTGATGGACAAGACCCAATCCCAAGCCTAGCACAAAGATCGTAGTTCGTATGCTAAAGCTTTTCTAAATGTCAAGTATCATTTCCTTAGACCATGAGATTGTGCAACTCCCGGATACCGTAGGAATGCTTTGGGTGCACCAAACGTCACAACGTAACTGGGTGGCTATAAAGGTGCACTACAGGTATCTCCGAAAGTGTCTGTTGGGTTGGCATGGATCGAGACTGGGATTTGTCACTCCGTGTGACGGAGAGGTATCTCTGGGCCCACTCGGTAGGACATCATCATAATGTGCACAATTTGACCAAGGGGTTGATCACGGTATGATGTGTTACGGAATGAGTAAAGAGACTTGCCGGTAGTGAGATTGAACAAGGTATCGGGATACTGACGATCGAATCTCGGGCAAGTATAATACCGCTAGACAAAGGGAATTGTATACGGGATTGATCGAATCCTCGACATCGTGGTTCATCCGATGAGATCATCATGGAACATGTGGGAGCCAACATGGGTATCCAGATCACGCTGTTGGTTATTGACCGGAGAACGTCACGGTCATTTCTGCATGGTTCCCGAACCCGTAGGGTCTATACACTTAAGGTTCGATGACGCTAGGGTTATAAAGGAAGTTTGTATGTGGTTACCGATGTTGTTGGGAGTCCCGGATGAGATCCCGGACATCACAAGGAGTTCCAGAATGGTCCGGAGGTAAAGATTTATATATGGGAAGTCCTGTTTTGGTCACCAGAAAAGTTTTGGGTTTTATCGGTAACGTACCGGCACCACCGGGAGGGTCCCGAGGGTCCACCAAGTGGGGCCACCATCACCAGAGGGCATAATGGGCCAAGTGTGGGAGGGGACCAGCCCCAGGTGGGCTGGTGCGCCCCCCCCCACAAGGGCCCAAGGCGCCTAGGGTTTGGGGAGGGGGCGCACCCACCATTCTTGGGGGGCAAGTTTCCCCTCTCCCCCCTTGGCTGCCCCCCAGATGGGATCTAGGGCTGGCCACCGCCCCTGGGGGTGGAACCCTAGGTGGGGGCGCAGCCCCCCCCCCTCTCCCCCTATATATAGTGGAGGCAAAGGGGTAGCCCAACACACAAAGTTCTTCTCCTGTTGGCGCAACCCTACCTCTCTTTCTCCTCATATCTCGCGGTGCTTGGCGAAGACCTGCAGGATTGCCACGCTCCTCCACCACCACCACGCCGTTGTGCTGCTGCTGGATGGAGTCTTCCCCAACCTCTCCCTCTCTCCTTGCTGGATCAAGGCATGGGAGACGTCACCGGGCTGCACGTGTGTTGAACGCGGAGGTGCCGTCCATTCGGCACTAGGATCTCCGGTGATTTGGATCACGACGAGTACGACTCCTTCAATCCCGTTGTCTTGAACGCTTCCGCTTAGCGATCTACAAGGGTTTGTAGATGCATCTCCTTCCCCTCGTTGCTGGTTTCTCCATAGATAGATCTTGGTGACACGTAGGAAAATTTTGAATTTCTGCTACGTTCCCCAACAATCTGTATATGCTAGGCTCATCAAGTTTAACCTTAGTATTCCGCGTGTGCAACTGTTTTGCACCCATTGTATTTAAACGTAGAGCCTATCACACCCGATCATCACGTGGTGTCTCAGCACGAAGAACTTTCACAACGATGCATACTCAGGGAGAACACTTCTTGATAATTTAGTGAGAGATCATCTTAAAATGCTACCGTCAATCAAAGCAAGATAAGATGCATAAAGGATAAATATCACATGCAATTAATATAAGTGATATGATATGGCCATCATCATCTTGTGATTGTGATCTCCATCTCTGAAGCACCGTCGTGATCACCATCGTCACCGGCGCGACACCTTGATCTCCATTGTAGCATCGTTGTCGTTACACCATCTATTGCTTCTACGACTATCGCTACCGCTTAGTGATAAAGTAAAGCAATTACAGGGCGTTTGCATTTCATACAATAAAGTGACAACCATATGGCTCCTACCAGTTGCCGATACCTTCGGTTACAAAACATGATCATCTCATACAATAAAATATAGCATCACGTCTTGACCATATCACATCACAACATGCCCTTCAAAAACAAGTTAGACGTCCTCTACTTTGTTGTTGCAAATTTTACGTGGCTGCTACGGGTTGAGCAAGAACCGTTCTTACCTACGCATCAAAACCACAACGATAGTTCGTCAAGTTAGTGCTGTTTTAACCTTCGTAAGGACCGGGCGTAGCCACACTCGGTTCAACTAAATTTGGATAAACAGACCCGCTTGTCACCTGTATGCGAAGCACGGCGGTAAAAACAGTCTCGCGTAAGCGTACGCGTAATGTCTGTCCGATCCGCTTCATCCAACAATACCGCTGAACCAAAGTATGACATGCTGGTAAGCAGTATGACTTGTATCGCCCACAACTCACTTGTGTTCTACTCGTGCATATAACATCAACGCATAAAACCTAGGCTCTGATACCACTGTTGGGGAACATAGTAATTTCAAAAAAATTCCTACACACACGCAAGATAATGGTGATGCATATCAACGAGAGAGGAGAGTATTGTCCACGTACCCTTGTAGACCGAAAGCGGAAGCGTTATGACAACGCGGTTGATGTAGTCATACGTCTTCACGATCCGACCGATCCAAGCACCGAACGTACGGCACCTCCGAGTTCAGCACATGTTCAGCTCGATGACGATCCCGGACTCCGATCCAGCAGGGTGTCGGGGATGAGTTCCGTCAGCACGACGGTGTGGTGACGATGATGATGTTCTACTGACGCAGGGCTTCGCCTAAGCACCGCAACGATATGACCGAGGTGGAATATGGTGGAGGGGGGCACCGCACACGGCTAAGGAACGATCACGAAGATCAACTTGTGTGTCCAGAAGTGCCCCCTTGCCCCCGTATATAAAGGAGCAAGGGGGGAGGTCGGCCGGCCCTAGGGGGCGCGCCAAGGACAGGGGAGTCCTCCTCCTAGTGGGAGTAGGACTCCCCTTTCCTGGTCCAACTAGGAACGAGGAAGGGGGAAGGAATGAGAGGGAGAGGGAAAGGGAAAGAGGGGCCGCGCCCCCCTCCCCTAGTCCAATTCGGACTCCTCATGGGAGGGGGTGCGCCACCTCCTAGGCTGCTGCCCTCTCTCTTCCCTCAGGCCCACTAAGGCCCAATACTTCCCTGGGGGGTTCCGATAACCCCTCCGGCACTCCGGTTTTCTCCGAAATCACCCGGAACACTTCCGGTGTCCGAATTGAAGGAAATATGCCCTAGAGGCAATAATAAAGTTATTATTTATTTCCTCATATCATGATAAATGTTTATTATTCATGCTAGAATTGTATTAACCGGAAACATGATACATGTGTGAATACATAGACAAACATATAGTCACTAGTATGCCTCTACTTGACTAGCTCATTAATCAAAGATGGTTATGTTTCCTAACCATAGACATGTGTTGTCATTTGATTAATGGGATCACATCATTAGGAGAATGATGTGATTGACATGACCCATTCCGTTAGCCTAGCACTTGATCGTTTAGTATATTTCTATTGCTTTCTTCATGACTTATACATGTTCCTGTAACTATGAGAATTATGCAACTCCCGTTTACCAGAGGAACACTTTGGGTACTACCAAACGTCACAACGTAACTGGGTGATTATAAAGGAGTACTACAGGTGTCTCCGAAGGTACATGTTGAGTTGGCGTATTTCGAGATTAGGTTTTGTCACTCCGATTGTCGGAGAGGTATCTCTGGGCCCTCTCGGTAATGCACATCATTATAAGCCTTGCAAGCAATGTGACCAAATGAGTTGGTTACGGGATGATGCATTACGGAACGAGTAAAGGGACTTGCCGGTAACGAGATTGAACTAGGTATTGGATACCGACGATCAAATCTCGGGCAAGTAACATACTGATGACAAAGGGAATAACATATGTTGTTATGCGGTCTGACCGATAAAGATCTTCGTAGAATATGTAGGAACCAATATGGGCATCCAGGTTCCGCTATTGGTTATTGACCGAGAATAGTTCTAGGTCATGTCTACATAGTTCTCGAACCCGTAGGGTCCGCACGCTTAACGTTACGATGACAGTTTTATTATGAGTTTATAAGTTTTGATGTACTGAAGTTTGTTCGGAGTCCCGATGTGATCACGGACGTAATGAGGAGTCTCGAAATTGTCAAGATATAAAGATCGATATATTGGAAGCCTATATTTGGACATCAGAATCATTTCGGGTGAAATCGGCATTTTACCGGAGTACCGGGAGGTTACCGGAACCCCCCGGGGTGTTATTGGGCCTACATGGGCCTCGAGGGAGAAGAGGGAAGGAGGCAGGAGGGGGCCACGCGCCCCTCCCCTTCCTAGTCCGAATAGGACAAGGGAAGGGGGGCGGCGCCCCCCCTTTCCTTCCTCTCTTCCTCCTCTTTCCCCCCTTCTCCTATTCCAACTAGGAAAGAAGGGAGTCCTACTCCCGGTGGGAGTAGGACTCCCCCCTTGGCGCGCCCTCCTTGGCCGGCCGCCTCCTCCCCCCTGGCTCCTTTATATACGGGGGCGGGGGGGCACCCCATAGACACACAAGTTGATCTATGGATCGTTCCTTAGCCGTGTGCGGTGCCCCCCTCCACCATATTCCACCTCGGTCATATCGTCGCGGAGTTTAGCGAAGCCCTGCGCCGGTAGAGCATCATCATCGTCACCACACCGTCGTGCTGACCGAACTCATCCCCGAAGCTTTGCTGGATAGGAGCCCGGGGATCGTCATCGAGCTGAACGTGTGCTGAACTCGGAGGTGCCGTACGTTCGGTACTTGGATCGGTCGGATCGTGAAGACGTACGACTACATCAACCGCGTTGTCATAACGCTTCCTCTTACGGTCTACGAGGGTACGTGGACAACACTCTCCCCTCCCGTTGCTATGCCATCACCATGATCTTGCGTGTACGTAGGAAATTTTTTGAAATTACTACGTTCCCCAACAGTGGCATCCGAGCCTAGGTTTTATGCGTTGATGTTATATGCACGAGTAGAACACAAGTGAGTTGTGGGCGATACAAGTCATACTGCTTAGTAGCATGTCATACTTTGGTTCAGCGGTATTGTGAGATGAAGCGGCCCAGACCGACATTACGCGTACGCTTACGCGAGACTGGTTTCACCGTTGCGAGCACTCGTGCTTAAAGGTGGCTGGCGGGTGTCTGTCTCTCTCACTTTAGCTGAATCGAGTGTGGCTACGCCTGGTCCTTGCGAAGGTTAAAACAGCACTAACTTGACGAACTATCATTGTGGTTTTGATGCGTAGGTAAGAACGGTTCTTGCTAAGCCCGTAGCAGCCACGTAAAATTTGCAACAACAAAGTAGAGGACGTCTAACTTGTTTTTGCAGGGCATGTTGTGATGTGATATGGTCAAGACGTGATGCTATATTTATTGTATGAGATGATCATGTTTTGTAACCGAAGTTATCGGCAACTGGCTGGAGCCATATGGTTGTCGCTTTATTGTATGAAATGCAAACGCCATGTAATTGCTTTACTTTATCTCTAAGCGGTAGCGATAGTCGTAGAAGCAATAGATGGCATAACAACAACGATGCTACGATGGAGATCAAGGTGTCGCGCCGGTGACGATGGTGATCACGACGGTGCTTCGAAGATGGAGATCACAAGCACAAGATGATGATGGCCATATCATATCACTTATATTGATTGCATGTGATGTTTATCCTTTATGCATCTTATCTTGCTTTGATTGACGGTTGCATTTTAAGATGATCTCTCACTAATAATCAAGAAGTGTTCTCCCTGAGTATGCACCGTTGCGAAAGTTCTTCGTGCTGAGACACCACGTGATGATCGGGTGTGATAGGCTCTACGTTCAAATACAACGGGTGCAAAACAGTTGCACACGCGGAATACTCAGGTCATACTTGACGAGCCTAGCATATACAGATATGGCCTCGGAACACGGAGACCGTAAGGTCGAACGTGAATCATATGGTAGATATGATCAACATAGTGATGTTCACCATTGAAACTACTCCATCTCACGTGATGATCGGACATGGTTTAGTTGATTTGGATCACGTGATCACTTAGATGACTAGAGAGATGTCTGTCTAAGTGGGAGTTCTTAAGTAATATGATTAATTGAACTTAAATTTATCATGAACTTAGTACCTGATAGTATCTTGCTTGTCTATGTTTGTTTGTAGATAGATGGCTCGTGCTGTTGTTCCGTTGAATTTTAATGTGTTCCTTGAGAAAGCAAAGTTGAAAGATGATGGTAGCAATTACACGGACTGGGTCCGTAACCTGAGGATTATCCTCATTGCTGCACAGAAAAATTACATCCTGGAAGCACCGCTGGGTGCCAGGCCTGCTGCTGATGCAACTGACGATGTTAAGAACGTCTGGCAGAGCAAAGCTGATGACTACTCGATAGTTCAGTGTGCCATGCTTTACGGCTTAGAACCGGGTCTTCAATGACGTTTTGAATGTCATGGAGCATATGAGATGTTCCAGGAGTTGAAGTTAATATTTCAAGCAAATGCCCGGATCGAGAGATATGAAGTCTCCAATAAGTTCTATAGCTGCAAGATGGAGGAGAATAGTTCTGTCAGTGAACATATACTCAAAATGTCTGGGTATAATAATCACTTGATTCAACTGGGAGTTAATCTTCCTGATGATAGTGTCATTGACAGAATTCTTCAATCACTGCCACCAAGCTATAAGAGCTTCGTGATGAACTATAATATGCAAGGGATGAACAAGACTATTCCCGAGCTCTTCGCGATGCTAAAAGCCGCGGAGGTAGAAATCAAAAAGGAGCATCAAGTGTTGATGGTTAACAAGACCACCAGTTTCAAGAAAAAGGGCAAAGGGAAGAAGAAGGGGAACTTCAAAAAGAACAGCAAGCAAGTTGCTGCTCAAGAGAAGAAACCCAAGTCTGGACCTAAACCTGAAACTGAGTGCTTCTACTGCAAGCAGACTGGACACTGGAAGCGGAACTGCCCCAAGTATTTGGCGGATAAGAAGGATGGCAAAGTGAACAAAGGTATATGTGATATACATGTTATTGATGTGTACCTTACTAATGCTCGCAGTAGCACCTGGGTATTTGATACTGGTTCTGTTGCTAATATTTGCAACTCGAAACAGGGACTACGAATTAAGCAAAGATTGACTAAGGACGAGGTGACGATGCGCGTGGGAAATGGTTCCAAAGTCGATGTGATCGCAGTCGACACGCTACCTCTACATCTACCATCGGGATTAGTTTTAGACCTAAATAATTGTTATTTGGTGCCAGCGTTGAGCATGAACATTATATCTGGATCTTGTTTGATGCGAGACGGTTATTCATTTAAATTAGAGAATAATGGTTGTTCTATTTATATGAGTAATATCTTTTATGGTCATGCACCCTTGAAAAGTGGTCTATTTTCATTGAATCTCGATAGTAGTGATACACATATTCATAGTATTGAAACCAAAAGATGCAGAGTTGATAATGATAGTGCAACTTATTTGTGGCACTGCCGTTTAGGTCATATCGATGTAAAGCGCATGAAGAAACTCCATACTGATGGGCTTTTAGAATCACTTGATTATGAATCACTTGGTACTTGCGAACCGTGCCTCATGGGCAAGATGACTAAAACGCCGTTCTCCAGAACTATGGAGCGAGCAACTAATTTGTTGGAAATCATACATACTGATGTTTGTGGTCCAATGAATATTGAGGCTCGCGGCGGGTATCGTTATTTTCTCACCTTCACAGATGATTTGAGCAGATATGGGTACATCTACTTGATGAAACACAAGTCTGAAACATTTGAAAAGTTCAAAGAATTTCAGAGTAAAGTGGAAAATCATCATAACAAGAAAATAAAATTTCTACGATCTGATCGTGGAGGAGAATATTTGAGTTACGAGTTTGGTCTACACTTGAAACAATGCGGAATAGTTTCGCAACTCACGCCACCCGGAACACCACAACGAAATGGTGTGTCCGAACGTCGTAATCGTACTTTACTAGATATGGTGCGATCTATGATGTCTCTTACTGATTTACCGCTATCGTTTTGGGGTTATGCTTTAGAGACGGCCGCATTCACGTTAAATAGGGCACCATCAAAATCCGTTGAGACGACGCCTTATGAACTGTGGTTTGGTAAGAAACCAAAGTTGTCGTTTCTTAAAGTTTGGGGCTGCGATGCTTATGTGAAGAAACTTCAACCAGATAAGCTCGAACCCAAATCGAAGAAATGTGTCTTCATAGGATACCCAAAAGAGACTATTGGGTACACCTTCTATCACAGATCTGAGGGCAAGATTTTCGTTGCTAAAATCGGATCCTTTCTAGAGAAGGAGTTTCTCTCGAAAGAAGTGAGTGGGAGGAAAGTAGAACTTGATGAGATAACTGTATCTACTCCCTTATTGGAAAGTAGTTCATCACAAGAATCGGTTCCTGCGACAACTACACCAATTAGTGAGGAAACTCATGATATTGATCATGAAACTTCAGATCAAGTTTCTACTGAACCTCGTAGGTCTACCAGAATAAGATCTGCACCAGAGTGGTACGGTAATCCAATTCTGGAAGTCATGTTGCTTGACCATGATGAACCTACGAACTATAAGGAAGCGATGATGAGCCTAGATTCCACAAAATGGCTAGAGGCCATGAAATCTGAGATGGGATCCATGTATGAAAACAAAGTATTGACTTTGGTTGACTTGCCCGATGATCGGCAAGCAATTGAGAATAAATGGATCTTTAAGAAGAAGACTGACGCAGATGGTAATGTAACTGTCTATAAAGCTCGACTTGTTGCAAAAGGTTTTCAACAAGTTCAAGGAGTTGACTACGATGAGACTTTCTCACCCGTAGCAATGCTTAAGTCTGTCCGAATCATGTTAGCTATTGCTGCATTTTATGATTATGAAATTTGGCAGATGGATGTCAAAACTGCATTCCTGAATGGATTTCTGGAAGAAGAGTTGTATATGATGCAGCCAGAAGGTTTTGTTGATCCAAAAGATGCTAACAAAGTGTGCAAGCTCCAGCGTTCCATTTATGGACTGGTGCAAGCATCTCGGAGTTGGAATAAACGCTTTGATAGTGTGATCAAAGCATATGGTTTTATACAGACTTTTGGAGAAGCATGTATTTACAAGAAAGTGAGTGGGAGCTCTGTAGCATTTCTGATATTATATGTAGATGACATATTATTAGTTGGAAATGATATAGATTTTCTGGATAGCATAAAGGGATACTTGAATAAAAGTTTTTCAATGAAAGACCTCGGTGAAGTTGCTTACATATTGGGCATCAAGATCTATAGAGATAGATCAAGACGCTTGATAGGACTTTCACAAAGCACATACCTTGATAAAATTTTGAAAAAGTTCAAAATGGATCAGGCAAAGAAAGGGTTCTTGCCCGTACTGCAAGGTGTGAAGTTGAGTCAAACTCAATGCCCGATCACAACAGAAGATAGAGAGAAAACGAAAGATGTTCCCTATGCTTCAGCCATAGGTTCTATCATGTATGCAATGTTGTGTACCAGACCTGACGTATGCTTAGCAATAAGCTTGGCAGGAAGGTACCAAAGTAATCCAGGAGTGGATCACTGGATAGCGGTCAAGAACATCCTGAAATACCTGAAAAGGACTAAGGATATATTTCTCGTATATGGAGGTGACAAAGAGCTAGTCGTAAGTGGTTACGTCGATGCAAGCTTTGACACTGATCCAGACGATTCTAAATCGCAAACCGGATACATGTTTTTATTAAACGGTGGAGCTGTAAGTTGGTGCAGTTCTAAACAAAGCGTCGTGGCGGGATCTACATGTGAAGCGGAGTACATAGCTGCTTCGGAAGCAACAAATGAAGGAGTCTGGATGAAGGAGTTCATTTCCGATCTAGGTGTCATACCTAGTGCATCGGGACCAATGAAAATCTTCTGTGACAATACTGGTGCAATTGCCTTGGCAAAGGAATCCAGATTTCACAAGAGGACCAAGCACATCAAGAGACGCTTCAATTCCATTCGGGACCAAGTCCAAGTGGGAGACATAGAGATTTGCAAGATACATACGGATCTGAATGTTGCAGACCCGTTGACTAAGCCACTCTCACGAGCAAAACATGATCAACACCAAGACTCCATGGGTGTTAGAATCATTACTATGTAATCTAGATTATTAAATCTAGTGCAAGTGGGAGACTGAAGGAAATATGCCCTAGAGGCAATAATAAAGTTATTATTTATTTCCTCATATCATGATAAATGTTTATTATTCATGCTAGAATTGTATTAACCGGAAACGTGATACATGTGTGAATACATAAACAAACATATAGTCACTAGTATGCCTCTACTTGACTAGCTCATTAATCAAAGATGGTTATGTTTCCTAACCATAGACTTGTGTTGTCATTTGATTAATGGGATCACATCATTAGGAGAATGATGTGATTGACATGACCCATTCCGTTAGCCTAGCACTTGATCGTTTAGTATATTGCTATTGCTTTCTTCATGACTTATACATGTTCCTGTAACTATGAGAATTATGCAACTCCCATTTACCGGAGGAACACTTTGGGTACTACCAAACGTCACAACGTAACTGGGTGATTATAAAGGAGTACTACAGGTGTCTCCGAAGGTACATGTTGAGTTGGCGTATTTCGAGATTAGGTTTTGTCACTCCGATTGTCGGAGAGGTATCTCTGGGCCCTCTCGGTAATGCACATCATTATAAGCCTTGCAAGCAATGTGACCAAATGAGTTGGTTACGGGATGATGCATTACGGAACGAGTAAAGAGACTTGCCGGTAACGAGATTGAACTAGGTATTGGATACCGACGATCAAATCTCGGGCAAGTAACATACCGATGACAAAGGGAATAACGTATGTTGTTATGCGGTCTGACCGATAAAGATCTTCGTAGAATATGTAGGAACCAATATGGGCATCCAGGTTCCGCTATTGGTTATTGACCGAGAATAGTTCTAGGTCATGTCTACATAGTTCTCGAACCCGTAGGGTCCGCACGCTTAACGGTACGATGACAGTTTTATTATGAGTTTATAAGTTTTGATGTACTGAAGTTTGTTCGGAGTCCCGGATGTGATCACGGACATAATGAGGAGTCTCGAAATGGTCAAGATATAAAGATCGATATATTGGAAGCCTATATTTGGACATCGGAATCGTTCCGGGTGAAATCGGCATTTTACCGGAGTACCGGGAGGTTACCGGAACCCCCCGGGGTGTTATTGGGCCTACATGGGCCTCGAGGGAGAAGAGGGAAGGAGGCAGGAGGGGGCCACGCGCCCCTCCCCTTCCTAGTCCGAATAGGACAAGGGAAGGGGGGCGGCGCCCCCCCTTTCCTTCCTCTCTTCCTCCTCTTTCCCCCCTTCTCCTATTCCAACTAGGAAAGAAGGGAGTCCTACTCCCGGTGGGAGTAGGACTCCCCCCTTGGCGCGCCCTCCTTGGCCGGCCGCCTCCTCCCCCCTGGCTCCTTTATATACGGGGGCGGGGGGGCACCCCATAGACACACAAGTTGATCTATGGATCGTTCCTTAGCCGTGTGCGGTGCCCCCCTCCACCATATTCCACCTCGGTCATATCGTCGCGGAGTTTAGCGAAGCCCTGCGCCGGTAGAGCATCATCATCGTCACCACACCGTCGTGCTGACCGAACTCATCCCCGAAGCTTTGCTAGATAGGAGCCCGGGGATCGTCATCGAGCTGAACGTGTGCTGAACTCGGAGGTGCCGTACGTTCGGTACTTGGATCGGTCGGATCGTGAAGACGTACGACTACATCAACCGCGTTGTCATAACGCTTCCGCTTACGGTCTACGAGGGTACGTGGACAACACTCTCCCCTCCCGTTGCTATGCCATCACCATGATCTTGCGTGTACGTAGGAAATTTTTTGAAATTACTACGTTCCCCAACACGAATATAGTTGTCCGATATATAAATCTTTATGTCTCGACCATTTCGAGACTCCTCGTCATGTCCATGATCACATACGGGACTCCGAACAACCTTCGGTACATCAAAACTTATAAACTCATAATAAAACTGTCATCGTAACGTTAAGTGTGCGGACCCTACGGGTTCGAGAACTATGTAGACATGACCTAGAACTGTTTCCGGTCAATAACCAACAGCGGAACCTGGATGCTCATATTTGCTCCTACATATTCTATGAAGATCTTTATCGATCAAACCGCATAACAACATACATTGTTCCCTTTGTCATCGGTATGTTACTTGCCCGAGATTCGATCGTCGGTATCCAATACCTAGTTCAATCTCGTTACCGGCAAGTCTCTTTACTCGTTCCGTAATACATCATCTCGCAACTAACTCATTAGTCACATTGCTTGCAAGGCTTATAGTGGTGTGCATTACCGAGAGGGCCCAGAGATACCTCTCCGACAATCGGAGTGACAAATCCTAATCTCGAAATACGCCGACCGAACATGTACCTTCGGAGACACATGTAGAGCTCCTTTATAATCACCCAGTTATGTTGTGACGTTTGGTAGCACACAAAGCGTTCCTCCGGTAAACGGGAGTTGCATAATCTCATAGTCATAGGAACATGTATAAGTCATGAAGAAAGCAATAGCAACATACTAAACGATCAAGTGCTAAGCTAACGGAATGGGTCAAGTCAATCACATCATTCTCCCAATGATGTGATCCCGTTAATCAAATGACAACTCTTTTGTCCATGGCTAGGAAACATAACCATCTTTGATAAACGAGCTAGTCAAGTAGAGGCATACTAGTGACACTATGTTTGTCTATGTATTCACACATGTATTATGTTTCTGGTTAATACAATTCTAGCATGAATAATAAACATTTATCATGATATAAGGAAATAAATAATAACTTTATTATTGCCTCTAGGGCATATTTCCTTCAGTTTGATACCCTGAAATTTTGACCTTTTTTTAAAATTTTCTCTAGTATTTTTTTGATTTTACTATTTATACCAAGTGCATTTTCGAAATTACCAGCCCCTATTCAAGCTTCTTACCCCCCAAAAGTTTGAGATTAGAAAAAAGATGGGTCATTTGTGTTTCAAAATCAACACACCCCCTACATGCCCTATTTGAGTTACCATACTCGATCATGTTTAGCCTGCGACAGAGCTGATCTACGAGCACACGTAACAAGAGAAGAAAACATCGCGGGGGTCGAGGGTTAGAGCATCTACAGCTGGGCGCCTGATAGGTCTCCAACGTGTCTATAATTTTTGATTGTTCCATGCTATCATATTATCTGTTTTGGATGTTTTATATGCATTAATATGCTATTTTATATTATTTTTGGGACTAACCTATTAACCTAGTGCCCAGTGCCAGTTCATGTTTTTTCCCTGTTTTTGAGCTTCGCGGAAAAGGAATACCAAACGGAGTCTAAACGGAATGAAACCTTCACGATGATTTTTCTTGGACTAGAAGACAACTCGGAGACTTGGAGATGAAGTCGGAGGAGCCACGAGGTGGCCACAAGGATAGAGGGCGCGCCCCCCACCCTTATGGGCCCCTCATGCACCACCTGACCTAATTCTTTCACCTATATATTCCCATATATCCCCAAACCAACAGGGGCATCCATGAAAACACTTTTGCACCGCCGCAACCTTCTGTACCCATGAGATCCCATCCAGGGGCCTTTTCTGGTGTCCTGCCGGAGGGGGATTCGATCATGGAGTGCTTCTACATCAACACCATTTCCCTTCGATGAAGCGTGATTTGTTTACCACAGACCTACGGGTCCATAGCTAGTAGCTAGATTGATTCTTCTCTCTCTTTGATTATTTCTGCTCGATATTCTTGGAGGTCTATACAATGTAATACTTTTTTTCGGTGTGTTTGCCATGATCCGATGAATTGTGGATTTATGATCAGCTTATCTATGAATATTATTTGAATCTTCTCTGAATTCTTATATGCATGATTTGATATCTTTGTAATTCTCTTTGAACTATTGGTTTGGTTTGGCCAACTAGATTTGGTTTTCCTTGCAATAAGAGCTTAGCTTTGGGTTCAATCTTGCGGTGTCCTTTTCCAATGACAGTAAGGGCAGCAGGCATGTATTGTATTGTTGCCATCGAGGGTAAAAAGATGGGGTTTTCATCATATTGCTTGAGTTAATTCCTCTACATCATGTCATCTTACTTAATGCTTATGAACTTAATACTCTAGATGCATGCTGAATAGCGGTCGATGTGTGGAGTAATAGTAGTAGATGCAGGCAGGAGTCGGTCTACTTGACACGGACGTGATGCCTATACTCATGATCATTGCCTTAGATATCATCATAACTTTGCGCTTTTCTATCAATTGCTCGGCAGTAATTTGTTCACCCACCATATTATTTCCTATCTTGAGAAAAGCCTCAAGTGAAACCTATGGCCCCCGGGTCTATTTTCCATCATACTAGTTTCCGATCTACAATCTTAGTTTCCGATCTACTATTCTTGCAATCTTTTACTTTCCGATCTATAAACCAAAAATACTAACAATATTTACTTTATCGTTTATCTATCTCTACCAGATCTCACTTTTGCAAGTAACCATGAAGGGATTGACAACCCCTTTATCGCGTTGGGTGCAAGTTTGTTTGATTGTTTGTGCAGATATTCGGTGATTTGTGCGTTGTCTCCTACTGGATTGATACCTTGGTTCTAAATTGAGGGAAATACTTATCTCTACTTTTTGGCATCACCCTTTCCTCTTCAAGGGAAAAACCAACACAAGATCAAGAAGTAGTAGCGCCCTATATCTGTCTCAAATGCCCGGGCAGGCTGTCTGGTCACTAGCCGGTAAAAAAAAACCCTGAAATGGAGCTCTCGAACGGGCCTCAAACGCCCGGGCTGACTGGCACCCCTCATATCCGTCCCAAATGTAGGGCGGATATGAGGCGGCCCGTGCATGCCCGGGCGCGTCCATCACGTTAGCCAACCCACCACTGGCCCACCCCAACCCCACAAAATCCCTCGCCCGGAAGAAACCTAGCTCACTCCACTCCGCTCCCCGATGCTCCCATGTCCCCAATCCGTCCAATCCCTAGCGCCGATGAGCATGTCCAGCACCGATAGGCACTCCGATGACAACATCAGAGGCGAGGAGGAGCTGGCGCTCCGTATCACACTTGAGCGCTTGCGGGTCGATGCGGGAGGCAGCTTCGGATCCGGTGCGACGCCACTTGCCGCCCGTCGCCGCAACACCGATGTCGGTGCCGACCCTTCCCACCTCGTGCGTGGATCTGTGAGGCCTGCCTGATCTTCTCCTCCCGCCCGACGGCCTCCTCCACCTTCGGCTGTTGCTCTGCGCGGGCAGCGGTGGGTTCTAGTGTCCGCTCCGTCGAAGCCGCGGATACGGACTCTAGAGTTAGAGGCACGTGCCGCCCGCAACGAGAGGCAAAGGACAAGGGAGATGGGGCGGGTCCAACGCGGCTACACAGTCCACCCTCCGCCGATGCGTGATGCCGGTGCCCGATGATGAGGACTGTCTCCTCGAGGTGGTGTGTTGTCGTCACTTACTGTGGCGGAGATGAAGGCCCCACGACTCCAGAGGATCAACACCAAGCAGCTCCGGCTTGGCATTGAGCAATCCGAGCGGGAGACGGCGGAGGCACCGGCAGAGGCGACTAGGGTGGCCAAGCTCAAGCGCAAGCAAGACCGCGCCATCCGACGCTTGCAAGGCTTCATTGTCATCTCCTCCTCTTCCTTTGATGGTGGGTCCGATGGCTGTGACATGGACTCACCTCCTGTCACGGACTCCTACAGCTGTGTCGGCGACCGGAAGGGCAAAGGGCCCGCGAGGAAGTGGTGAAGCTCTCCCTCTCCTGTTTATAATCTAGTTCTAGCTCTAGTATGTAGTTAAAATGTGCCGGATCATTGAACCGTGTGACTTATGCCCGTTTGGTGATCTTTTGGTGATGTTAATGTGAATTATGCCAGTTTGGTACCAGTTTATATGTTCGTTCCTGTCGATTTTGATCGTTTGGTGATCTACGTAGTAGTTGTATGAATTTGTATGGATATAGGGTTCGAAATATAAGATACACGGGTGTGGAGGTGCAGAATTGGGAAGTGCCCGGTCAGTGTCTGAGGGCGTGCCCGGACGCGTCCGCGGAGGTATAGGGGTGGATTTGCCAAGTGTGGCTGTAGATGCTCTTACAGAGGGATTACTGATCGATGGTGGGATGGGTGGGCTCGTAGATAGATGATGGGGATAGTCTGGATCTACCCATTTGGATGTTTTATCTAGATAGTAGATAATAAACTCCCTCCGTTTCTAAATATAAGTCTTTTTAGGATTTCAGTACAAATTACATACATATATATACATACATACATTTTTGAGTGTAGATTCACTTATTTTACTCCGTACGTAGTCTATAATAAAATCTCTAAAAAGACTTATTGTCGGTGTCAAAACCGGTGGATCTCGGGTAGGGGGTCCCGAACTGTGCGCCTAGGCGGATGGTAACAGGAGACAAGGGACACGATGTTTTACCCAGGTTCGGGCCTTCTTGATGGAGGTAAAACCCTACGTCCTGCTTGATTAATATTGATGATGTGTGTTACAAGAGTGGATCTACCACGAGATCAAGGAGGCTAAACCCTAGAAGCTAGCCTATGGTATGATTGTTGTTCCCCTTATTCCGGGATTCCCATCAATACGGACGTGGGTAACCCAACCGCGCCATTGATTGCGGCACTTGGGAGATAAGTGAGTTTTACCAGGCTGGTGGGGACACATGTTGTTGTCCGCCCATATAAGGGGATAAAGATCCAACCCTTTTACATGCGCCTTCTTCCTCCTTGGCTTATCCATCTCCGCGAACTCGAGCTCCAGCACCCAAGTCCGCACTTCTCACCTCAACCTTCTCCAACTATGTCCGGAGCGGGAGGCAAGTGGATGGCCTCCTCCGTCACGGAGGGGCAGATCCAGAAGCTGCGCAACACCGGATATTTGTCCAGTGACATCGCGCACCGGCTCCCCGACGAGGGAGAGCTCATCCCCACCCCCAGGCCCCATGAGAGGGTAGTATTTCTTCCCCATTTCCTCCGCGGACTGGGCTTCCCACTTCATCCCTTTGTCCGGGGGCTCATGTTCTACTACGGCATGGATTTCCACAATCTGGCACCGAATTTCATCCTCGACATCTCGGCGTTTATCGTCGTGTGTGAGGCCTTCCTCTACATCCAGCCCCACTTCGGCTTGTGGCTCAAGACCTTCAGTGTCAAGCCGAAGGTTGTGAAGGGCAGCCAAGCGGAGTGCGGAGGCGCCATGGTGGGCAGGATGTCCCACATCACTTGGCTGGAGGGCACTTTCGTGGAAACCATTAAGGGGTGGCAATCGGGGTGGTTCTACATCACCGAGCCGCGTGACCCTGAATGGGCAGCAGCCCCCGAATTCAGATCCGGCATCCCTACACGGCTCACCTCCTGGAAAGAGAGTGGCCGGATCTGGGGTGATTCGAAGGAGCTGACCGGACTCCAAGCCTGTATCCAAAAGCTGGTGGACAAGAAGCTCAAGCTTGTCAACGTAGTCCAGGTCATGCTCATCCGCCGGATTCTCCCGTGCCAACGACGGGGTTTCAACATGTGGGAGTTCGATCCGACGCAGCACCAGACTCTGAGCGGGCTCTTCGACACTATGTACGAAGATGTATGGAAGGTGTTGTTCAAGGGCGCCGAGGCTCCCTCATCCGCTACCAAAGATCGCGGATTCAACTCGCAGCGTCCGGCTGACGAGGTAAGTGATTTTGTCCTGTACAGAACGCTCGTTTTCCATAGTTTGACTCTATGCGGGATCTAAACTCCCTTTACCTTTGACAGGACTGGCTGGCGAAGGCCGAACATACTATCTGTCCGGCCCCATTGCCAGAGGATCCAGCGGACGCCCGCCTAACGGGGCTGCTGGCACCGGCTCCCCACGTGGTGCCGGAGAAGAAGGCCAAGAAGAAGGCCACGGGGACTCGGAAGAGTTCCCATTTTCAGGTGCTATCAGATGACAACTCTGAGGTCGACTCCTCTCACCAAGGTGAGGAGGAGAAGAAGAGAGCCTCTCCCCCATTGGGGGGATAGAAGAAAAGGAAGGCCTCCCCAACGAGGGAGGCCGAAGGGTCCAAGAAGGGAAAAACTCTTCCCCCGGACTGCTCTGCCAACGCCAGTGTCGACGATTGGCCTCCAAGGGCCAAGCCCCTGGCGAGATCATGAGTATCCGGACTCCCGAATAACTCCATGGTTTTTCTATTTTGCCACACAGTGTCTTTCTAATGCCGCATACAACCCTGCAGTCCACCCAAGGACGATCTTCCCGCTTCGTCGAGCGGGTCCTTAGGTGCGTCGGATATGGATTCTCTTCCGACTGCCTCCACCCCCCGTGACACGGACGATGCCGAGGTGGGATCCCGGGAAGGGACCCGCCAGGAGGAGGAGGCCCCGGAGGTGTCGCAGGACAACCTCCCGGACTTTGCACCGGACTCGGCTCCTGATCCCATAGTGGCTCCGGAGTCCGGCAGGCGGCCCCTTCATAAGAAGGGCAAGACCGTGACACCGGCAGCCTCCGTCCAATCGGAGGCTCCGGATAGCTTGCTGGAGGCGCTCAATGGCGCCTCCATCGAAGAGGAACACCGCACTGTTATGAGTGCGGTGATTCAGAAGGTGCAGCTCGCCAAGAGCGGGCTGACCGAAGCCTGCAACAGCCTTCTAACAGGCTTTGAGGTAAGAATTTTGATATATGTAAAATAGTACCGCATAGACAGTAGCCCCTGATGCTCGATTTGGTGTTCGAAAAGAAAAGCCGGACTGAGGATCTTAAGAAGATATACGCAGGAGTCATAAAAAATATGTCAATATGGGATTGCAGGCTGCGCTGCTGACCTCTGCCGCACTGGCTGCGGAGGTAAATACTTTGAAGGAAAGCCTCGAGCGGTCCAAGAACGAGCTCGGCCGTGCCAAGAAGCAGCTCGAGGACAAGGAAGGTGAGTAACACCTTATTAAAATTGTACCTTACAGAAAAGGATTTTGGTTGCAAAAAGAATGACAAGGATAACGTGGGTATTGCAGGGGCCACTAACGAGGTGGCGACCCTGAAAGAGGTGGTGGCCGTGGCCGAACGCAATGCGGCCGCGGAGCGCACCGAGCGAGAGAAGAAAGAGGCGCGGGTGGCGGAGGTACAGCAAGAGCTCCAGGATCTCGTGAAAAAACATGAGAGCCTGGAGCATGACTCGACGACTCGAGAGTCTGAGCTTGCAACGGCTCTTGAGAGTGCCAAAGCCGCTAAGGCCGAAGCCTACAAGGCCCTCCAAGAAATCGAGGAATTGAAGAAAATAGCGGCGGGTAAGGCATTTTTCATGCAAAGTAAGCATGTGAGTGTTAATTACCTGTTACTTACCCGAATTCGGAGCTCTCCAGGAATGTTCACAGATCTTCCTCGCAGCGTATCCGATGCCGCCGCATTCTACCGGGCCGAGGAGGGGAGCTCGACGGAGAAGGTCTTCTGGTCTCAGTATGCTGAGGCCGGACATCCGGTGCCCCTTAGCGACCAGCTGAAGCAGCTGGTCGAGCTCCACAAGGTGGCCGAACAGGCCATGAAGGGCCTCATAGTTCGGCTATGGCCTAAGGAGGCCATGCCCAGGAGCTACTTCGGCCTGGTGCGGCGGCTGGTGGATGCGTGCCCGTGGGTTGAAGTCATCGAGCACTCCGCTTGTATTGAGGGTGCCCGTCGGGCCCTTGCACGCGCAAAGGTGCACTGGGGCAAGCTGGATGCCCAGAAGCTCGTTACGGACCCGCTGCCGCAGGGCAAGGAGCACCGCACGCCCGAGATGTATTATAAGAGTGTGCTGAAGGGCACCCGCACTATTGCGGGTGAGTGCTCCAAAGATGTAATATTTGAGTAGACTCGCATTTTGTTATCCTGTGCGCTGAAAACTTAGTTCATTTGCGCTAAGCAACGCATTTTAATTTAAAATATTACCTTCTGTGCGGCTGTTTATCAAATCTGAGAGATGGCAAGTCGTCGGCTTCAGCCCCCATGCCACGAGTGCTGGGGTGTTCGGGATAAATTTGAGCACTCTTGTTCCCATATCTGGGTCCATCTAGGGAGGCGCTCAACACAACGAACAAGGCAACCGAACTTATAATGCTTGAACACTCTCACTTAGCCATAGAATTCTATAATTTTAAATTTCGGCGAAGCCCCTAGTCTTCGGAAGGCCGAATTTCGGGCGCTATCCACGCCCGGGCCGGACAAAAACCGTCTCCTCGTTCTAAGCGGCATAAGTCTTTAGGGACTCACAAAAAACCTCTCGAACAGCGACCAGCTCTCGCCTCATCATGACGGTCAGTTTTAGCTTTCTCCACTGAGGCGTTAACCGAGCTCAACTGGGGCGCAATCGCAGTGGTTCTCCCAGTGCTACCTTAGCTAATACAACGGAACGTAAGGTACCAAAACATGGGAGCCGGGCAAACCCAACTATTGACCCAAGAGATGATTCGGAGCCGATGCATATAATGCTATAAGTTCGGGGTGCCGCACTTGTGAAAGTGTTCGGACTTATCACACCATGATGCGGGAAATGTAAGCCCCTGGTGTATTTAGCCGTACCAAAACATACGGATGCAACATGTCACAAATGAACATATGTATAAGAGAGAAATGCAATTGGAAGCAAAAAGGTGCTGCATTACTTATTAAAGAAAAACTGTTGTAAGTGTAGAACGATACAAATGGTGTGATAAGCAAGGGATGGGACTGTTAAACATGTCCCCCTCCAGGGGTAGGCTGCCGAATAGTGTGTAAAACAGATTTAATGCTCGTAATGGAGACCACCTGGATATTCGTTGTAGCCTTTATCCTTCCCTGGTTGTTGCATCGTGAGTTCGGCAGGTCTGCTGCCGGACAGGGCCTCTGACGAACGGAGTCCTGTGGGTAAAAAATAAAAAGGAAAAAGAAAAGAAAAAAAAAGAACGACACACTTGAGAGCCCCTGGTGTGGTTGAGCCGCAGTCTGGGCCTATCGTGGTCGTGCCCCTCTCCCCATGCCCATGGTATCTTCAGAGCATAATGGTGTACGCGAAGGACCTGTCTTGACGTTTTACAGGGGCTGGGGTTGGGGCCGCACTGCTACGCGTGCTCGGAACGTGCCAGGTGGTCTTGTTGTATGTTACTCCGGGCGCGCTTAGCTGTGTCCGGCCGTTAATAGTCTTGCCTTAAGAGGCTGCATTGTACTTCTGCCGCGAGAGCCGCTGTATGTTCCTCCGTGCGGAGGGAACGTTCAGTGTTTCCGTTGACCGTGATGACTCCTCGAGGGCCTGACATCTTGAGCTTGAGGTATGCGTAGTGCGGCACCGCGTTGAACTTTGCAAACGCGGTACGTCCGAGCAGGGCATGATAGCCGCTGCGGAACGAAACTATGTCGAAGATTAACTCCTCGCTTCGGAAGTTATCCGGGGATCCGAAGACCACTTCCAGTGTAACTGAGCCTGTACAATTGGCTTCTACACCTGGTATGACGCCTTTAAAGGTCGTCTTGGTAGGTTTAATCCTTGAGGGGTCTATGCCCATTTTGCGCACTATATCCTGATAAAGCAGGTTCAGGCTGCTGCCGCCGTCCATCAGGACTCTGGTGAGGTGAAATCCATCGACGATTGGGTCTAAGACCAATGCGGCGAATCCGCCGTGGCGGATGCTGGTGGGGTGGTCCCTTCGGTCAAAAGTGATCGGGCAGGAGGACCATGGATTGAACTTCGGGGCGACTGGCTCCATCGCGTATACATCCCTGAGTGCACGCTTCCGCTCCTTTTTGGGTATGTGCGTTGCGTATATCATGTTCACCGTCCGCACCTGTGGGGGGAAACCCTTCTGTCCTCTATTGTTCGGCGGTCGGGTCTCTTCCTCGTCATCGCTATGCAGCCCCTTGTCATTGTTTTCGGCAATTAACTTGCCTGCCTGCTTAAATACCCAACAGTCCCTGTTGGTGTGGTTAGCTGGCTTTTCGGGGGTGCCGTGTATCTGGCACAAGCGGTCGAGTATTCGGTCCAAATTGGACGGATCCGGAGTAGTTCTTTTGAATGGCTTTTTCCGCTGACCGAGTTTAGAGCCTCTGAATCCGGCATTGACTGACGTATCCTCACTATTGTCGCCGTTAATGCGGCGTTTGTTTTTGTTATGACGCAACCTGCCATTACAGTCCTTGATATCCGGACTGCCAGAATTTTTACTGAGTTTGTTGCTGCGTGCTAGCCAGCTGTCCTCACCCGCGCAGAAGCGGGTCATGAGTGATGTGAGGGCTGCCATGGATTTCGGCTTTTCCTGTCCCAGGTGCCGGGCAAGCCACTCGTCGCGGATATTATGCTTGAAGGCCGCGAGGGCCTCCGCGTCCGGACAGTCGACGATTTGGTTTTCTTGGTTAAGAATCGTGTCCAGAATTGTCTGGCCGATTCGTCTGGCTGCTGAATTATGTGGCTTAGGTCATCAGCGTCTGGTGGTCGCACATACGTGCCTTGAAAGTTATCGAGGAATGCGGCTTCCAGGTCTTCCCAACTCCCAATTGACTCTGCTGGCAAGCTGTTAAGCCAATGCCGGGCTAGTCCTTTAAGCTTGAGGGGGAGATATTTGATGGCGTGAAGATCGTCACCGCGGGCCATGTGGATGTGAAGGAGATAGTCTTTGATCCAAACCGCAGGGTCTGTTGTGCCATCGTAAGATTCAATATTCACGGGTTTAAACCCTTCGGCGATTTGATGATTCATTACTTCGTTTGTGAAGCATAGTGGGTGTGTGGCGCCTCCGTACTGGGCGATATCACGACGGAGCTCAAAAGACCTTTGTCTGTTTTGTTCGGCCCGGCCGGACTTACTGTGTCCGGCGCGACGGTTGTCGTCACGTATCATAGGGCGCCCACGCGATCCATAGATCGATCTTGATTGTCTTGCCTTATCCTCCAATATATCTCGCAAGTCCAGAGTGTTCCCCTGTGGCTTTGTGCTCTTCGAGCGATGCCGGGGTACGGGTCTAGTGAAGGGCCTAGAGGCCTCTCTGTCGCGACCACAGGATGGTCGGTCAGCCGCATTGTCTCCTGGTGATGCGGGTTCATACACCTCCTCCTCTAATCGGGGGAGCAGCTTGCGTTTAGGGTAGCTTTTGGAGGGGCGTTCGAGCTCATGCTCTTCGGCCGCGAGGACTTCAGTCCATCTGTCGGCTAGCAGATCTTGATCAGCTCTAAGCTGTTGCTGCTTTTTCTTGAGGCTGTTCGCCGTGGCCATAAGCCTGCGTTTAAAACGCTCTTGTTCGACGGGATCCTCAGGCATGACGAATTCATCGTTGTCGAGGCTTGCCTCGTCTCTGGAGGGAGGCATATAATCCTCTACCTCTTCTTCTGCCGCTCTCTCATGAGGGCTGGCGTCTCCATCCTCCTGCGCTGGATCTTGCTGGAGTGGGTTGTCTTCGGCACTGTCCGTGTATTATTATCTCCGGTGCCGGAATCTTCATTCTTGCTGTGGCGGGATTTAGAGCGGCGCCACTGACGCTGACGCTTGGGCTGTTTCTTGGAGGGGTCATCCTCCGCTGTTCCTTCGCCATTCCCATCCTTTGGGATATCCACCATGTATATGTCATATGATGAGGTGGCTTTCTAGTGCCCGGTGGGCGCTGGTTCTTGGTCGTCTCCGGCATCGTCGTCCATACCGTCGATGTCTTCGGAGTCGTAGTCTAGCATGTCGATTAGATCATCGACAGTGGCTACCAAGTGGGTGGTGGGTGGACTTTGAATTTCTTCGTCGTCCGCATCCCAACCGTCCTAACCGCAGTCCGGCCAGGCTCTCCTGATAACGAGAGATACTTTAGCGAACTCAAGATGTCGCCAAAAGGTGAGTGTTGAAAGATGTCCGCTGCGGTGAACTCCATGATCGGCGCCCAATCGGATTCGATCGGAGGGGGCGCGGGAGGTTCGGAGTCCGACAAGGAGTCCGGCACCTCGGAGTCACGAGCTTCATGAGGGACAAGGTCATTGTTTGGCTCTATCGCCGTAGAGGTTGCAGCCCCCGAGGCGGTGTCTAGCCATCCGTCCTCGACCTGCGCAGCCGGCTCTGAATTGAAGATCGGAGCGGGTTCGAGTGCGGCCTCCAGGGTACTGTCCGACTGCAGAGCTAAATCATGCTCGCCGTGACAGTGCGGCACACTCGGCTGTGGCTCGAATCCATCGAGGATCAAGTCCCCGCGGATGTCGGCGGTGAAGTTTAAACTTCCAAATTTGACCTGACGGCCAGGGGCGTAGCTTTCGATCTGCTCCAGTTGGCCAAGCGAATTGGCCCGCAGTGCGAAGCCGCCGAATACGAAGATCTCTCCGGGGAGGAAGGTCTCACTCTGGACTGCGTCGTTGATGATGATCGAAGAAGCCATCGAGCCTATCGGTGACGACACAGAGGAACTCTCAATGAAAGCACCAATGTCGGTGTCAAAACCGGCGGATCTCGGGTAGGGGGTCCCGAACTGTGTGTCTAGGCGGATGGTAACAGGAGACAAAGGACACGATGTTTTATCCAGGTTCGGGCCCTCTTGATGAAGGTAAAACCCTACGTCCTGCTTGATTAATATTGATGATGTGTGTTACAAGAGTGGATCTACCACGAGATCAAGGATGCTAAACCCTAGAAGCTAGCCTATGGTATGATTGTTGTTCGTCCTATGGACTAAAGCCATTCGGTTTATATAGACACCGGAAAGGGCTAGAGTTACACAGAGTCGGTTATAATGGTAGGAGATCAACATATCCGTATCGCCAAGCTTGCCTTCAACGCCAAGGAAAGTCCCGTCCGGACACGGGACGAAGTCTTCAATCTTGTATCTTCATAGTTTTGAAGTCCGGCCGATGATGATAGTTCGGCTATCCGGACACCCCTAGTTCGGAACTCCCTCATTTATATTTATGAACAGAGGGAGTAGCAAGTTATCCGATTGGTATGAATATACTCCTATTTGGCAAGCTGCAACTGTGTATAAACAAACTTGTTTGCCTTTTCTGTATGGGAAATAAACTTGTTTGCCGAAACAAGTAAAATGTGACTGCAGTTCTACGCAAACGGGTACTTTTCCTTTTCTCTAGGTAGTTGGGCTGGCTGTTTACATTTTGCGTACTTTTCCTTTTTACGGAATCTGGTGTAGTTGGGCTGGCTGCTGATTTGAGCTGGGCCATGCATTCGCCTTTTGTTTCATGGCCGCGCCGGCCCAGGTCCCACGCACGTTGACCCTCTGTTTCCCTAACTAAGGTCTAATATCTTCTCGGAAGAAATTCATCACTAAGATCAGATGGCCGAGTTTGTCTAAGGTGCCAGATTAAGGCTCTGGTCCGAAAGGAAGGGCGTGGGTTCAAATCCCACTCTGGTCACAAATATTTTTCTGTGTTTTACTTTGGTCATTTTTTAACTTTTCCCCTTTTTATAATATATGATGAGATGAGAAGCTGAAAGCTCTTGTTCCGTCAAATATAATTTCCTTTTTCTTCTTATATACTACTCCCTCCGTTTCAAAATAAGTATCTCAATTTTGTATACTAACTTTAATATAAAGTTGTACTAAGTCTCCCTCTGTCTCAAAATAAGTGTCTCAATCTATTTTGGGACAAAGGGAGCACTTCCTCCGTTCACAAATATAAGATGTTTTAAATCCCACTCTTGTCACAAATATTTTTCTGTGTTTTACTTTGGTCATTTTTAACTTTTCCCCTTTTTATAATACTAGATGATACCTCTTGTTCCGTCAAATATAATTTCCTTTTTCTTCTTATATACTACACCCTCCGTTTCAAAATAAGTATCTCAATTTT
>NC_041381.1:424315823-424319503 GCF_002162155.2 Triticum dicoccoides
TAACTTTTCCCCTTTTTATAATACTAGATGATACCTCTTGTTCCGTCAAATATAATTTCCTTTTTCTTCTTATATACTACTCCCTCCGTTTCAAAATAAGTATCTCAATTTTGTATACTAACTTTAATATAAAGTTGTACTAAGTCTCCCTCTGTCTCAAAATAAGTGTCTCAATCTATTTTGGGACAAAGGGAGCACTTCCTCCGTTCACAAATATAAGATGTTTTAAATCCCACTCTTGTCACAGATATTTTTCTGTGTTTTACTTTGGTCATTTTTAACTTTTTCCCTTTTTATAATACTAGATGATACCACGCGCGTTGCTGCGGGATCTTTTTGTTGGCATTAAAAGTTCTATGTAGATGCCCATATAACTTACTTTGAAAAAGACATCGCTCGGAGTATCTATCTTTGAAAATGAACTGAGTATACCCCATACTACCATAAACCATATTTGCAGCTTATATGCTTGTGTACAAAGAACTATATGTGCCATGAACATTCATATGATCGAACAATTAGGAAATAAAAAGAATTCCCAACGCACGCACAACCAAAAGCCATTACATAGGAAACATGTGTAGAAAAAAAATGGTAATTTATTTTTTGATGGATCTGTAACACTGTCTTGCCTGAAACAACATGTAGTACAGGTCCTTGAAAGTGTAGTTATCCTGCCTGGATCTGTAAAAATGGCTATCTTGCAAACAACATAAATTGAAGTACAACTCGACGGAAGTACAATTATCCAAATGGTACTGGCTCATGTATCATCATTCACCGTGCATGTTGGGGTAAAATGAACATGCGTCCTGCAGTTTCGAATTATTGCAAAAGCAAAAATCAATTCGAAACTGTAGACAACTAGGTGTGTAGCTAGGGGAAAAACTGACCGCTTCCTCCAGTCGCTAGGGGCAATGTAGACGCATCCCCAGCCTTGGTGGCTCCTCCTTTCTCATGCCTCAATTTAAAGAGATGAATGAACTTGAAGCTGAAACCTGCAGAGCAATTTCAGCAGAGAGTTTTAATAGAGGTGGAGAACTATTTCCGATCAAGGTAGGAGGAAGACGAAGGGAAAAGACCTGTAACCTGTTAATAATTGTCGTTGCTATTTGCTCCGACTCCTTTATGAACTTGTGTTTATTATTAAAAGCCGTAATGAGAAGTTAAGTGAGGGAGATGAAAAACTGGTGTAGGACGCAACGGAAGGCAAGCGAGGGCTGATTCGATCGGTTGTACATGACCAAAAATACTGAAGACAAAAAAAAAAATTCCCGAAGAACAGAGTACAGAACCTGTCGACGTACTCAGGAAGTTCGCTACCCTTGCCGCAATTCCACAAACCCATGACGGACACACAGTAGCAGAACTTCCTACTAATATGCAGGAGCTCAGCTTGCCAATAGAATGGCTACTATTACGGCAGGTGCAGGTGGCTCAGCATCCGCAGATACATCACCTCCTGCTGTTGACTAAACAAACAAAAAAATCAATTAGCCATCACGGAATCAATTAACCGACCTCGTCCAGGTGAAGGCTTGCAGGTTGCAGCCTTGTCATCACTGGCGTTCGTGAAAGGTCCTCCAAGGAGAGCAACCACAAGTTATCACCGCGCGCCGCCGCCGAAGCCGAACCGGCCTGGCCTAGGACGCACCTCCTGCTCCGTTCTCTCGTTGAATCCGCGGCCACCCGGCCTGAAGCTCAGGAGGATCTTCAAACCACGGACGCAAGCACCGTACGGAGAAGGTGAACAAAGCCTGAGCGATCCCAGCCAAGCCGGAGGTCCTACCGGAGGGGAGTGAGATGATCTCGGCAGCCACACCAGACTGTACATAGGGGAAAGGGAGTCGATGGGCTCGGCTGAATCCAGGGAGAGAGATGACCATTTTGTACTATGTTTCTATATGACGGGTAACCTTTGGTGGGCCTGTGGTAACCGAAGCATCACAACATTGAGTTGCGTGAGCCTGAACGGTGAGGAATTAAGGGCAATTGAACTCAGAGATGGAAGAAGAGCAGTCCTCAAAAGTGGGTGGCTTGAGATTAGTTCCTCTTGGAAATGAGCCGATTGGTTGGTGTTTGCAAATGAAAGTTGATGTGGCATGATGATGATGTGGACAATGTGCATGTTGAGAGAATTGTAAGTAGTGGGGATCAACTTCTTAAGAATGTAAGATGTAAGATGAGAAGCTGAAAGCTCTTGTTCCGTCAAATATAATTTCCTTTTTCTTCTTATATACTACTCCCTCCATTCCAAAATAAGTATCTCAATTTTGTATACTAACTTTAATATAAAGTTGTACTAAGGCTCTCTCCGTCTCAAAATAAGTGTCTCAATCTATTTTGCGACAGAGGAAGCACTTCCTCCGTTCACAAATATAAGATGTTTTATATCCCACTCTTGTCACAAATTTTTTCTGTGTTTTACTTTGGTCACTTTTTAACTTTTCCCCTTTTTATAAGATGAGAAGCTGAAAGCTCTTGTTATGCCAAATATAATTTCCTTTTTCTTCTTATATACTACTCCCTCCGTTCCAAAATAAGTATCTCAATTTTATATACTAACTTTAGTATAAAGCTGTACTAAGGCTTCCTCCGTCTCAAAATAAGTGTCTCAATCTATTTTGGGACAGAGGGAGTACTTCCTCTGTTCACAAATATAAGATGTTTTAAATTTTTCTAAATTGGATGAATATAAACACATTTTCTGGTCATAAAAATATTTTTTCTATTTTTACTTTGGTCATCTTTTTTACTTTCCCGCCTTGTATAAGATGCAAATATTTTTCTGTGTTTTACTTTGGTCACTTTTAACTTTTCCCCTTTTTATAAGACGAGAAGCTGAAAGCTCTTGTTCTGTCAAATATAATTTCCTTTTTCTTATTATATACCACTCCCTCCGTTTCAAAATAAGTGTCTCAATTTTGTATACTTAATTTAGTATAAAGCTGTCCTAAGGTTCCCTCCGTTTCAAAAAAAGTGTCTCAATCTATTTTGGGACAAAGGGAGTACTTCCTCCGTTCACAAATATAAGATGTTTTAAATTTTTCTGAATTGGATGAATATAAACACATTTTCTGGTCATAAAAATACTTTTTCTATTTTTACTTGGTCATTCTTTTTTACTTTCCCGCCTTGTATAAGATGCAAAGCTGAAAGCTCTTGCGCTGGTCAAATATATTTTTATTTTTTCCTTATATACATACCACCCCCGTCCATTCACAAAATATAAGGTATTTTAACTTTTTAAAATCGGATTTATATAGGCACATTTTAGTGTGTTTGCTTACTCATTCTCAGTTCATATGTAGTTCATATTGAAATATCCAACACATCTTATATTTGTGAACTCAGGGTGTACTTCTTAGGATTATTATCAATGCACGAGTTTCCTTCATAGTTGATTCATGCTATCGACAAGATAAGGCAAGGTTGGCTTTATGCTGGATCAGAGGCGAGAGGTTTGTTTCGTTGGGCAAGTCAAGGTGGATTTCTGCATATCCATTAGCAAGGATACTTCGATGGTGTAACATGTACTTCCCGCGGAGAGTTTGACGATCTTGCCTAGCACTGCCCCGAAACAGGCTCCTAAGAGGTCCAAGACTACTACAAAACATAACACTACTACCTGAAGTAAACGGGCTCCCTCAAGGGGCACCGCCGGCAGCAATGTGTTGCCT
>NC_041381.1:424319865-424322291 GCF_002162155.2 Triticum dicoccoides
AGTCCGAGAGCTTCGCGTTCTCGCGTGGCAATTTGCATTGTCCCTGTTATGCATCGTGGAAATGTAGGTGCATAAGTCATGGGTAGATAGTTTAAGTTTTCCTTTAAGTTTCAGTTATTTTTTTGTTAACACTAGTGGAATGAGCGAAGGCCTGTCTATGTTTTGGAACAATGATATTAAGCTTGAAGTGTTTCATTTCTCAGAGTATTACACTGACTCTCGTGTCACGTTAGTGCTTGTCGATAAGTTTCATATCACATGCGTTTACGAGGAAGCCCTAAAACAAGAGAGGTATAAGACCCAGAAACACTCAAGGGTATCAAAATTAACAATGACATACCTTGGCGTTGTTTGGGTGATTTCAATGAAGTACTTAGCCATGGTGATCATGATAGTGTGGGGAACCAATATATGGTTCCTAGGGCACAAGTTAAAATTTGGGTAAAGTTGCAGGCAAACGTTCACACGTGTATGAATCGATCGTGTTCTAGTGACGGTTGACTGGAGTTTACTTTTCCATGGGGGTAGGCCGCGCTACTTCCTCTAATCACAACCCCATTATGTTAAAGTTTGCTCCTTAACAGCCAGCAGGGCCTAGGCCACCTTGGTTGTCTAGGTATGAATCAATGTGGGACACACGTGAAGAGTTTAAGACTGCGGTGTAGACAGATTGGGGGTCTCTACACCTTGCGGATCTAGTGCCACAACTTGGCGAGAAGCTTGTCTTGATGGACTCTCCCCTGGACCGTTGGGGTAACATCATGTTTAGCAGCATCTAGGCTGAAATTCATAAACCGAAGAAGAAAATGGAGGAGTTGTGAATATGCCCGACCGGTCTGATATGTTGTCTTGATAGATTAACATAAATTTATCACCATCAAAAGATCATGTGGCGTTAGAGAGCTCACATCCAATGGCTCAATGAGGAAGACATGAACATTGATTTTCTTCATCGGCAGACATATATGCAGAGGAGAAAGGATAAGATCCCTCCGTTAAAATGTCTAATGATCTCATGACCCGAAGATTATGGCCAATGTGACTACCAACTTCTATCATGACCTTTACACTTTTGAAGGGGTACATGGTTTGCATGAGGTCATGAATACAATTCCGACCAAGGTTTATTCAGCAATGAATAGCCAGCTGCTTGCTCCTTATACTACTAATGTAGGGTAGAACCCTAGATGCCTGATCTTTCATGATTGGAGCGGACCCCACGAAGAACACAAGGGGAAACACGAGAGGAAACACTCAAACCAACAAGATTCGATTACACATGTGTTAGATCCTCGAAACACAAAGAGATACACGATCCATGATCAACAAAGGACGCTACAAGTAGCAAGTTCTTCTCCGTGAGGAGGTCTTGGGGGGGGGGGTAAGTTCTTCTCCGCAAGGAGGCCTTGAGGGGGTCTTCCCGTGAGGGGTCTTGAATCCACTTGGGGGATCTTCTCCGAAGAGGTCGTGAACTCCAATAGAGAAGGGTATCAAGTGGATTGATGACCCACAAGTATATGGGATCAATTGTAGCCTTTTCAATAAGTAAGAGTGTCGAACCCAACGAGGAGCAGAAGGAAATGACAAGTGGTTTTCAGCAAGGTAATGTCTGCAAGTGCTGAAATTGTAAGTAACAGAGTAGTTTGATAGCAAGATAATTTGTAACGAGCAACTAACGGTAGTAGTAACAAAAGTGAAGCAAGGTAGCCCAATCCTTTTGAGGCAAAGGACAGCTCAAAACGGTCTCTTATGATAAGCAAAGTGTTCTTGAGGGTACATGGGAATTTCATCTAGTCACTTTCATCATGTTGGTTCGATTCATGTTCGCTACTTTGATAATTTGGTATGTGGGTGGACCGGTGCTTTGGTGCTGTTCTTACTTGAACAAACCTCCTACTTATGATTAACCCCCTCGCAAGCATCCGCAACTACGAGAAAAGTATTAAGAATAAATTCTAACCATAGCATTAAACTTTTGGATCCAATTGGTCCCTTACGGAATAGCGCATAAACTAGGGTTTAAGATTTTGTCACTCTCACAACCCATCATCTAATAACTACTCCACAATGCATTTCCTTAGGCCCAAATATGGTGAAGTATCATGTAGTCGACATTCACATGACACCACTAAGGGAATCACAACATACATATCATCAAAATATCGAACACATATCAAGTTCACATGATTACTTGCAACATGATTTCTCCCGTGACCTCAAGAACAAAAGTAACTACTCACAAATGATAATCATGATCAAGATCATAGGGGTATTAAATAGCATAATGGATCTGAACATATAATCTTCCACCAAATAAACCATATAGTACTCAACTACAAGATGTAATCAACACTACTAGTCACCCACAAGCACCACTCTATAGTTCTAGTACATAGATTGAACACAAGAGATGAACTAGGGTTTGA
>NC_041381.1:424322537-424406508 GCF_002162155.2 Triticum dicoccoides
GAGTTCCCCCGGCGGAATCGCTCCGTCAAAGGGCAAAAGTGCTCCTGCCCAGGTTCCACCTCAAGACGGCGGCGCTTCGTCCTGAAAGTCCTCTCCTTATTTTTTTTCTAGGTTAAAATGACTTATGTACCAGAGGTGGGCCGAGGTGAGCATAACCCACCAGGGCGCGCCTGGCTCCCTGGTGCGCCCAGGTGGGTTGTGCCCACCTGGTGGTCCCCCTCTAGTACTTATCAGCTCCAATAATTCTTATTTATTCCATAAAGAATCCTCGTGAAGATTCAGCTCATTTGGAGTTGTGCAGAATAGGTAGACTGACGTAGCTTTTTTAGGTCCAGATTTCCAGCTGCCGGAATTCTCCCCCTTTGTGTGTACCTTGCATATTATGAGAGAAAAAACATTAGAATTACTCAAAAAGCATTATTATGCAATAAAACAACATAAATAACAGTAGGTAAACATGACGCAAAATGGACGTATCATGGATGAGCAAAGCGCTGTCTCACAAATGAGCTAATCCTTTGCTAACCCTAACTAGGAGGAGGTGGAGGAGTATATATAGTCTAGGGCCACGAAGGGGCAAGTGAGGAGTGCATGGGCTTCGGCCACCCACACTGTGCGCAGACAGGAGTCGGACGTCCGACGGCTATCGGTCGTCGGTTGCTCGCGGGCGTCCGGTCGTCCAGAAGTCTTCGGTGTTCCGACATTTGGGCTCTGGTCCGGTAGTGCCAGATGTCTGGTCGGCGTCGGTCATCCGGGCGCTGATGAGGGTCGAACGTCCGATGTTTAGCGGTCATCCAGGCATTGTAGGTTGCCTCGGCTGGAGTCGATCTGACTGGTGGAGTCTCCAAGCGTCAGACTTCCGGAGATCGCCGGTCGTCCGGAGGTCATCGGACGTCCGAGAGCTGTAGCTTCATGGCAGCTCTTCCTTTTTGTCACTGTCTTGTTGTATGAGGCCCATATGATGTGGCACCTCGTAGCTCGTCTGCATGACCGAAGGGAAATTCCCATGCTCGGCCATCTTCCTTGAGGGGCTTCCGAAGATGGAAGTGTCGCCCTCACTTGTAGGCGGTCGCCTTGGACTTTGTGATGTCGATGTAGGCGTACTCATGGGAAGTAGGCGAAGATGCCGTATGTCCAAAGGCGAAGATGCCTTGATAGCACTTGGCGAAGAGGCCGAACTAGTGGTTGTAGCCGTAGCGCCATCTTGGTGGTGCTCGTCTCGTGGTCTTCTCTTTTGATCATGAAGCCTTGGCCTTGGCATGAAGTAGGGCTTGTTGGGACTTGTACGTTTGTGCTTGTGGAGCATCTTCATCTTGATGGTGTCGTTGTCGTGCTTGAGCTCGCAGTAGATGTCGTTCGTTGTCGTCATGCACATGTTGCTTGGAGGTGACTTGACCTTCATGACGATGTGGATCACGAATGTGTTGATGGTCGCCATGGAGATGTGGACATGGATGAATTGTGCTTGCGTCGCGTGGGCGCTCCGAAGATGATGGAGTGACACGTCTCCAACGTATCTACTTTTCCTAATGCTTTTCCTCTTGTTTTGGACTCTAATCTGCATGATTTGAATGAAACTAACCCCGGACTGACATTGTTTTCAACAAAACTACCATGGTGTTGTTTTTGTGCAGAAATAAAAGTTCTCGGAATGGAACGAAACTTTGCAAGGATTTGTTATATCAAATAAGAGAATTTCTGGAGCCAAGAGGTACCTGAGGGGGGCACCTGGGTGGGCACAACACACCTGGGCGCGCCAGCCCCCCCCCAGGCGCGCCCTGGTGGGTGCTGCCCACCTAGTGGCCCCGCTGACCCTCAAACCGACGCTATAAAATCCCATATTTCTAGAAAATATCGAGTAAAAAGGAATTATTGCATTTCATGAGACGGAGCCACCGTCGTCTCTTGTTCTTCATCGGGAGGCCAGATCTAGAGTCTGTTTGGGGCCCCAGAGAGGGGGATCTTCGATCTTCGTCATCACCAACACATCTCCATCGCCAATTCCCTGATGCTCCCCACCGGGAGTGAGTAGTTCCTTCGTAGGCTCACTGGTCGGTGAGGAGTTGGATGAGATTCATCATGTAATCGAGTTAGTTTTGTTAGGGCTTGATCCCTAGTATCCACTATGTTCTGAGGTTGATATTGCTATGACTTTGCCATGCTTAATGCTTGTGACTTTGGGCCGGGTGCCATGATTTCAGATCTGAACTGTTTATGTTATCACCATTATATCCATGTTCTAGATCCGATCTTGCCAGTTATAGTCACCTACTACGTGTTATGATCCGGCAACCCCGGAGTGACAATAGTCGGGACCACTCCCGGTGATGACCGTAGTTTGAGGAGTTCATGTATTCACCATGTGTTAATGCTTTGTTCCGTCTCTATTAAAAGGAGGCCTTAACATCCCTTAGTTTCCAATAGGACCCCGCTGCCACGGAAGGGTAGGACAAAAGATGTCATGCAAGTTCTTTCGATAAGCACGTATGACTATTTACGGAATACATGCCTACATTATATTTATAAACTGGAGCTAGTGCCGTATCACCCTAAGTTATAACTGTCTCATGATGAATATCATCCAACGACTCACCGATCCAATGCCTAAGAATTTACCATATATTGTTCTTGCTAAGTTACTACTGTTGCTACTGCTATCGTTACTACTACAATATCACTGCTATCACTGTTACCATTACCGTTACTACTGTTGCTATCATAAAAAACTATCATACTACTGTGCTACTAATCACTTTGCTGCAGATAATTAATCTCCAGGTGTGGTTGAGTTGACAACTCAGCTGCTAATACCTTCAAATGTTCTCTGGCTCCCCTTGTGTCGAATCTATAAATTTGGGTTGAATACTCTACCCTCGGAAACGGTTGCGATCCCCTATACTTGTGGGTCATCAAGACCTTTTTCTGGCGCCGTTGCCGGGGAACATAGATATATTTGTTGAGTCACTTGGGATTATTATCATATTATCACTATGAAAAATCTGGAGGATGGTAAGACTAAGATTTTCCCCTCAAAGACAAGGGGAGGTAAGGAGCTGCCATCTAGTTCTGCTTTAGATTCACCTTCTGTTATAAGTAAACTTGCAACACCACAACATGCTATTAATTCTAATATGATGCAAGTTATTGATGATGCTACTTCTGCTATGAATGCTACTCATGATGATGCTAGTACCTTGCTTGATGATGATGTGCCACTAGGTGAATTTCTTGATGAACAAATTGCTAGAGTAAGACAACATGATATTTGCTACCTCTTGAGCATGCGTTGGTTTTCCCTTGAAGAGGAAAGGGTGATGCAGCAAAGTAGTGTAAGTATTTGCCTCAGTTTTGAGAACCAAGGTATCAATCCAGTAGGAGGTTACACGCCAGTCGCCTTGTACCTGCACAAACAAATAAGAACCTTGCAACCAACCCGATAAAGGGATTGTCAATACCTTCACGACCACTTGCAAAAGTGAGATCTGATAGAGATAATAGGATAAATATTTTTGGTATTTTTGTTGTATAGATTGAAAAGTAAAGATTGCAAAATAGTAAACGAGATGCAATGTAAATAAAAGAGATATAATATGATGGAAAAGAGACCCGGGGGCCATAGGTTTCACTAGTGGCTTCTCTCAAGATAGCATATCTATCAGTGGGTGAACAAATTACTGTCGAGCAATTGATAGAAAAGTGCATAGTTATGAGAATATCTAGGCATGATCATGTATATAGGCATCACGTCTATGACAAGTAGATCGAAACGATTCTGCATCTACTACTATTACTCCACACATCGACCGCTATCCAGCATGCATCTAGAGTATTAAGTTCATAAGAACAGAGTAACACATTAAGCAAGATGATATGATCTAGAGGGATAAACTCAAGCAATATGATATAAACCCCATCTTTTTAACCTTGATGGCAACAATACAATACGTGCCTTGATGCCCCTGCTGTCACCGGGAAAGGACACCGCAAGATTGAACCCAAAGCTAAGCACTTCTCCTATTGCAAGAAAGATCAATCTAGTAGGCTGAACCAAACTGAGAATTCGAAGAGACTGGCAAAGATATCAAATCATACATATAAGAATTCAGAGAAGAATCAAATATTGTTCATAGATAATCTTTATCATCAACCCACAATTCATCGGATCTCGACAAACAGACCGCAAAAAGTATTGCATCGAATAGATCTCCAAGAAGATCGAGGAGAACTTTGTATTGAGAATCAAAGAGAGAGAAGAAGCCATATAGCTAATAACTATGGACTTGAAGGTCTGTGGTAAACCACTCACACATCATCGGAGAGGCTATGGTGTTGATGTAGAAGCCCTCCGTGATCGATTCCCCCTCCGGCGGAGCGCCGGAAAAGGCCCCAAGATGGGATCTCACGGGTCCAGAAGGTTGCGGTGGTGGAAATAGGGTTTCGTGGTGCTCTTGGCTGTTTTCGGGGTATATGAGTATATATAGGCGAAAGAAGTAGGTCGGTGGAGCCATGAGGGGCCCACGAGGGTGGAGGGTGCGCCTACCCCCTGGGCGCGCCCTCCTACCCCGTGGCCGCCTCGTTGATCCTTGACGTCCACTACAAGTCTCCTGGATTGCGTTTGTTCCAAAAATGATTCTCCCGAAGGTTTCATTTCGTTTGGACTCCGTTTTATATTCCATTTCTGCGAAACACTGAAATAGGCAAAAAAAAAAGCAATTTGCACTGGGCCTCCGGTTAATAGGTTAGTCCCAAAAATAATATAAAAGTGCATAATAAAGACCATTAAACATCCAAAACAAATAATATAATAGCATGGAACAATGAAAAATTATAGATACGTTGGAGACCTATCAAGCATCCCCAAGCTTAATTCCTGCTCGTCCTTGAGTAGGTAAATGATAAAAACAGAATTTTTGATGTGGAATGCTACCTAACATAATTTTCAATGCATTTCTCTTTATTGTGGCCTGAATGTTCAGATCCAACAGATTCAAGTATATTGACATAAAAATAGTAATACTTCAAGCATGCTAACCAAGCAGTTTATGTCTTATCAAAATAACATAGCCAAAGAAAGCTTATCCCTGCAAAATCATATAGTTTGGCCATGCTTCATTTTCATCACACAAAATGCTCCCATCATGCACAACCCCAGTTTCAGCCAAGGAATTGGTTCATACTTTTTAACGCGCTTCAACCTTTTCAACCCTCACGTAATACATGAGCGTAAGCCATGGACATAGCACTATGGGTGGAGTAGAGTATGATGATAGGGATTATGTGAGAAAACAAAAAAGGAGAAAGTCTCACATTGACGTGGCTAATCAATGGGCTATGGAGATGCCCATCAATTGATGTCAATACGAGGAGTAGGGATTGCCATGCAACGGATGCACTAGAGCTATAAATGTATGAAAGCTCATCAAAAAGAAACTAAGTGGGTGTGCATCCAACTTGCCTGCTCACGAAGACCTAGGGCATTTTGAGGAAGCCCATCATTGGAATATACAAGCCAAGTTCTATAATGAAAAATTCCCACTAGTATATGAAAGTGACAAAATAAGAAACTCTCTATCATGAAGATCAGTGTGCTATTTTGAAGCACAAGTGTGGAAAAATGATAGTAACATTGTCCCTTCTCTCTTTTTCTCTCATTTTTTATTTGGGCTTCTTCGGCCTCTCTTTTTCTCTCTTTTTTTCCTTTTTTTATTTCGTCCGGAGTCTCATCCCGAATTGTGGGGGAATCATAGTCTCGATCATCCTTTCCTCACATGGGACAATGCTCCAATAATGGAAATCATCACACTTCTATTTATTTACAACTCAAGGATTACAACTCAATACTTAGGACAAAATATGACTCTATGTGAATGCCTCCGGCGATGTACCGGGATATGCAATGAATCAAGAGTGACATGTATGAAAGAAATATAAATGTGGCTTTGCCACAAATACGATGTCAACTACATGATCATGCAAAGCAATATGACAATGATGTAGCGTGTCATAATACGAAACAGTGGAAAGTTGCATGGCAATATATCTCGGAATGGCTATGGAAATGCCATAATAGGTAGGTATGGTGGCTGTTTTGAGGAAAATATAAGGAGGTTTATGTGTGATAGAGCGTATCGTATCACGGGGTTTGGATGCACCGGCGAAGTTTGCACCAACTCAAGGTGAGAAAGGGCAATGCATGGTACCGTAGAGGCTAGCAAATTGCGAGAGGGTAAGAGTGTGTATAATCCATGGATTCACATTAGTCATAAAGAACTCATATACTTATTGCAAAAGTTTATTAGCCCTTGAAGCAAAGTACTACTACGCATGCTCCAAGGGGAAGGGTTGGTAGGAGTTAACCATCGCGCGATCCCGACCTCCACTCATAAGGAAGGCAATCAAAGAACACCCCATGCTTCAAATTTGTCACACAACGTTCACCATACGTGCATGCTACGAGACTTGCCAACTTTAACACAAGTATTTCTCAATTTCATAATTACCCAACTAGCATGACTCTAACATTACCACCTTTATATCTCAACAATTATCAAGTATCAAATTTATCATAGTGTTTAATGCACTCCATATGAAAGTTTTTATTTTACCCAACTTGGATGCCCATCACATTAGGACTAATTTTATAACCAAAGCAAATTACCATGCTGTTCTAAAAGACTCTTAAAATAATATAAGTGAATCATGAGAGATCAATAATTTCTACAAAATAAAACCACCACCGTGCTCTAAAAGGTATAAGTGAAGCACTAGAGCAAAATTGTCTAGCTCAAACGATATAAGTGAAGAACATAGAGTATTCTAATAAATTCTGATTCATGCGTGTCTCTCCAAAAGGTGTGTACAGCAAGGATGATTGTGATAGACTAAAAATCAAAGACTCAAATCATACAAGACGCTCCAAGCAAAACACATATCATGTGGTGAATAAAAATATAGCCTCAAGTAAAGTTACCGATAGACGAAGACGAAGGAGGGGATGCCTTCCGGGGCATCCCCAAGCTTAGGCTTTTGGTTGTCCTTTAATTTTACCTTGGGGTGCCTTGGGCATCCACAAGCTTAGGCTCTTGCCACTCCTTATTCTAAAATCCATCAAATCTTTACCCAAAACTTGAAAACTTCACAACACAAAACTCAACAGAAAATCTCATGAGCTCCGTTAGTGCAAGAAAATAAACCACCACTTTAAGGTACTGTAATGAACTCACTATTTATTTATATTGGTGTTAAACCTATTGCATTCCAACTTCTCTATGGTTGATACCCCCCAATACTATCCATAGATTCATCAAAATAAGCAAACAACACACGAAAAACAGAATCTGTTAAAAACGGAACAGTCTGTAGCAATCTATAACTCTCGAATACTTACATAACCCCAAATATTATACCAAATTAGGAAGTCCTAGGTAATTTGTTTATTAATCTTCTTCAAAAATAATCAACTGAAAATCACGTTTCTGTGATTATGAAAACTAATCTCGTGCGCACAAAAGTTTCTATTTTTCAACAAGATCAAATTAACTATCACCGTAGGTTATCCTAAAGGTTTTACTTGGCACAAACACTAATTAAAACACAAAACCACATCTAACCATAGGCTAGATGAATTATTTATTACTAAACAGGAACAAAAAGTAAAGAACAAAAATAAAATTGGGTTGCCTCCCATCAAGCGCTACCGTTTAACACCCCTAGCTAGGCATAAAAACAATAATAGATCTAGGTATTACCATCTTTGGTATTCAATTCTTCAATTGAACACTTATAACCCTTAGGAGTTTCCTTTTTTTATTAATGATCAAACTCCTAGACAAGAAATCAAGAAATTCATTTATAGCAAAAGGTTCCTTAATGATAGCGAAAAAGTTGAGGTGAACACTTATTGATTTGAGATCCGCAGTTTCTTTACTAGAAGATCCACCCTTATTTTTAGGAACATACATAAACTTAGAAACTTTGGTAGTAGGAGGGTTTGAGGTATTTCTCACAGCAGAAAAAGCAGAACCTAAGTTGGTAATAATATCCTCAAGTTTATCAATTCTAGTGGAATCTTGATCTAATTTTTCGTCAACTATGGGTTCTTTTTCTTTAAAACTTTTCAGAGTAACTCCTACCTTAGATCCATATTGGCTAATTTGGTTGTGGATCTTTTTATCCAAATTCTCAATCAACTCCACAGTGGCAACTTTATTTTCAATAATTTCAAGCCTTTGCATCACGTGTTCCAAAGTTAAAATAGTTCCATTAACCAAAAGAGGTGGTGAGCCAAACAAATCTATCATAGCATTATAAGAATCAAAAGTATGGCTACCCAAGAAATTCCCTCCGGTAATGGTGTCAAGAATATATCTGTTCCAAGGAGTGATGCCTACATAAAAAATGCGAAGAAGAATGGAAGTAGATTGCTTCCTAGTGGATCTATTCTGAGCATTGCAAATTCTGTACCAAGCATCTTCTAAAATTTCTCCCTCCCTTTGTTTAAAATTAAGAACTTCATTCTCGGGAGTACTAACAATGATAGAAGGACTGGCCATGATGGTGAAACAAACGATCTAACACACGGACACACAAAAAGCAAGCAAAAAGAGATGAACGGAAAAAGGGCGAATAAAATGACAAGGGTGAAGTGGGGGAGAGGAAAACGAGAGGCAAATGGCAAATAATATAATGCAAGGGATAAGAGTTTGTGATGGGTACTTGGTATGTCTTGACTTGTGCGTAGATCTTTCCGGCAACGATGCCAGAAATCGGCAAGTTGTTGAGAGATCAAATCTTGACTTGACTTGGCGTAAACCTCCCCGACAACGGCGCCATAAATCCTTCTTGCTACCTCTTGAGCATGCGTTGGTTTTCCCTTGAATAGGAAAGGGTGATGCAGCAAAGTAGTGTAAGTATTTCCCTCAGTTTTTGAGAACCAAGGTATCAATCCAGTAGGAGGTTACGCGCAAGTCACCTTGTACCTGCACAAACAAATAAGAACCTTGCACCCAATGCAATAAAGGGGTTGTCAATCCCTTCACGGCCACTTGCAAAAGTGAGATCTGATAGAGAAAATAAGATAAATAGTTTTGGTATTTTTGTTGTATAGATTGGAAAGTAAAGATTGCAAAATAGTAAACGAGATGCAATGAAAATAAAAGAGATATAATACGATGGAAAAGATACCCGGGGGCCATAGGTTTCCCTAGTGGCTTATCTCAAGATAGCATATCTTACGGTGGATGAACAAATTACTGTCGAGCAATTGATAGAAAAGCGCATAGTTATGATAATATCTAGGCATGATCATGTATATAGGCATCACGTCTGTGACAAGTTGATCGAAACGATTCTGCATCTACTACTATTACTCCACACATCGACTATCCAGCATGCATCTAGAGTATTAAGTTCATAAGAATAGAGTAACGCATTAAGCAAGATGACATGATGTAGAGAGATAAACTCAAGCAATATGATATAAACCCCATCTTTTTTATCTTTGATGGCAACAATACAATACGTGCCTTGCTGCCCCTGCTGTCATTGGGAAAGGACACCACAAGATTGAACCCAAAGCTAAGCACTTCTCCTATTGCAAGAAAGATCAATCTAGTAGGCCAAACCAAACTGATAATTCGAAGAGACTTGCGAAGATATCAAATCGTACATATAAGAATTCAGAGAAGAATCAAATATTGTTCATAGATAATCTTGATCATAAACCCACAATTCATCAGATCTCGACAAATACACCGCAAAAGTATTACATTGAATAGTTCTCCAAGAAGATCGCAGAGAACTTTGTATTGAGAAGCAAAGAGAGAGAAGAAGCCATCTAGCTAATAACTATGGACCCGAAGGTCTGTGGTAAACTACTCACACATCATCGGAGAGGCTATGGTGTTGATGTAGAAGCCCTCCGTGATTGATTCCCCCTCCGGCAGAGCGCAAGAAAAGGCCCCAAGATGGGATCTCACGGGTCCAGAAGGTTGCGGCGGTGGAAATAGGGTTTCGTGGTGCTCCTGGATGTTTTTGGGGTATATGAGTATATATAGGCGAAAGAAGTAGGTCGGTGGAGCCACGAGGGGTCCACGAGGGTGGGGGTGCGCCTACTGTCGTGGTACTAGGTCTGATAGTAAGTATAGGGGGTATGTATGAGGAGGTAAGGTCCTAGCTATGGTGAGATTGTACACAAGTGTTTACGTGTTCAGGCCCCTCTCGGAGGAGGTAAAAGCTTTACGTCTCGGTGCCCTGAGGCGGTCGACCGGAATATGGGAGTGTGTGTTATAGGGGGTGCGAACCCTTGTCCCGGAGGAGGGGGGTGGCTTATATAGAGTGCACCAGGACCCATCCCACCTCTTACCGGGGCTCAATGTACATAAAGATAGGGCGTTACTGATAACGCCAGCTATCAAGTGCTATTAATGATCTTAAAGACTACAAACTGAACGCATGACTGTTGCTGTCCTAAGCGACTCCTGGTCTTTAGTAGGTCGAGTGGTTTCTTGTATGGTCGAGTGATATCAGGAACAAGGGGTACCCGAGTGATATGACTTGGTCGAGTGGATTGCACTCGACGCCGTCAATTTTGGTACTCCCTGTTGTCTCTTGGGTGTCTTTGCTTCTAGGGTAGTGACCTTGGGTAGGGCATATAGGTCAGGCCTATGGCCCTACCCTAGGTCTATATCATCATCATTAGCCCCCGAATGGATTGAGGTCCGAGTGAAAAGAAAGCCGAAGTTAGTCTTGCTTCGACTCTTGAGCTTCACAAGTACCCATGTCGAACTAGAGGCCCATGTTGGAACTTCGGCTTCCTTTCAGTCGCCTTGATCGATTTAGAAGTTGCCGATTGGATTTATACGGGTACTCGTCGAGTGTTACTCTGCCGCAAAATCTATGGCACGATTGGTTACAGCGTATCCCGGATCTCGTGGGATTCAAAATTTTGGGGAAGCGCACAAGGCGGAGCGCGCTGTAGTAAATGGGATGGATAGACAGGGGCACCTCGATTTCTGAGCCACCTTTTTCGCCACATACACAGCGCGCGACTGTTGCGAGATTTGACAGGATTGCCCGGGCCCACGCGTCAGCCACTCGGAAGGGGGTCCTTAAAAGGTGACGGGGCCGAGGCATCCGCACTGTGCGCGTCCATTCTCCCTCTTCCTTCTCCGCTTCCCCACTGCATATTTCTCCTCCGCTCTCGATGCTGCCGCGCCACCACCATGGTGAAGGACAAGACAGTGGCGCTGGAGCGCGCGAAGAAGGCGACGGGGGCGGTGATACGTCTCCAACGTATCTACTTTTCCAAACACATTTGCCATTGTTTTGGACTCTAACTTGCATGATTTGAATGAAACTAACCCGGACTGACGCTGTTTTCAACAGAACTACCATGGTGTTATTTATTGTGCAGAAAACAAAAGTTCTCGAAATGACCTGATAATCCACAGACATAACTTTTGGAAAATATAAAAAATACTGGAGAAAGAATCAAGGCTAGGGGGCCCACACCCTATCAATGAGGGTGGGAGCACGCCCCCTCCCCCTGGGCGCACCTCCTGTCTCGTGGCCCCCCTGCTGCTCCACCGACATTAACTCCAACTTTGTATATTCGTATCGCGAAACAAAATCAGAGAGAAAGTTTCATCGCGTTTAATGATACAGAGCCGCCGCCAAGCCCTAATCTCTCTCGGGAGGGCTGATCTGGAGTCCGTTCGGGGCTCCGAAGAGGGGGATTCATCACCGTCGTCATCATCAACCATCCTCCATCACCAATTTCATGATGCTCACCGCCGTGCGTGCATAATTCCATCATAGGCTTGCTGGACGGTGATGGGTTGGATGAGATTTACCATGTAATCAAGTTAGTTTTGTTAGGGTTTGATCCCTAGTATCCACTATGTTCTGAGATTGATGTTGCTATGACTTTGCTATGATTAATGCTTGTCACTAGGGCCCGAGTGCCATGATTTCAAATCTGAACCTATTATGTTTTCATGAATATATATGAGTTCTAGATCCTATCTTGCAAGTCTATAGTCACCTATTATGTGTTATGATCCGACAACCCCGAAGTGACAATAATCGGGATACTTCTCGGTGATGACCGTAGTTTGAGGGGTTCATGTATTCACTAAGTGCTAATGCTTTGGTCCGGTTCTCTATTAAAAGGAGGCGTTAATATCCCTTAGTTTCCATTAGGACCCCGCTTCCACGGGAGGGTAGGACAAAAGATGTCATGCAAGTTCTTTTCCATAAGCACGTATGACTATATTCGGAATACATGCCTACATTACATTGATGAATTGGAGCTAATTCTGTGTCACCCTATGTTATAACTATTACATGAGGAATCACATCCGACATAATTATCCATCACTGATCCAATGCCTACGAGCTTTTCACATATTGTGCTTTGCTTATTTACTTTACCGTTGCTACTGTTACAATTACTACAAAACTGCTATCTTTACTTTTGCCACTGTTACCATTACTATCATACTACTTTGCTACTAAATACTTTGCTGCAGATACTAAGTTATCCAGGCGTGGTTGAATTGACAACTCAACTGCTCATACTTGAGAATATTCTTTGGCTCCCCTTGTGTCGAATCAATAAACTTGGGTTGAATACTCTACCCTCAAAAACTGTTGCGATCCCCTATACTTGTGGGTTATCAGGCAGTGAAAGGCAAGAATACGAATCGGGGGTTATCGTCGAGGTCCGCGCTGCCGCTGGGTTGGATCCAGGGCGATTGGAACCGATCTTCGCTCCGGCCAGAGGATTTGGAGGAGCTGGCCGAATCCGGTCTGATCATCGACGGAGCTGGGAGGCTGCCGAAGGGGGAGACGGAGCCTCAACCACGGCCGGGTGAGTGCGTCCTGCTCGCCACCTGCTATGTCTTGAGCTTGCATTGGTTTTCCTTGAAGAGGAAAGGGTGATGCAGCAGAGTAGTGTAAGTATTTCCCTCAGTTTTTGAGAACCAAGGTATCAATCCAGTAGGAGGCTCCTCAAAAGTCCCACGCACCTACACAAACAAATAAAGAACTCGCAACCAACGCAATAAAGGGGTTGTCAATCCCTTCACGGCCACTTGCAAAAGTGAGATCTGATAGAGATAGTATGATAAGATAAATATATTTTTGGTATTTTATAATATAGATGCAAAAAGTAAAGATGCAAATAAAAGTAGATTGGAAGCAAATATGATAAGAGATAGTCCTGGGGGCCATAGGTTTCACTAGAGGCTTCTCTCGAGATAGCATAAGTATTACGGTGGGTGAACAAATTACCGTCGAGCAATTGACAGAAAAGCGAATAATTATGAGATTATCTAGGCATGATCATGTATATAGGCATCACGTCCGCAACAAGTAGACCAACTCCTGCCTGCATCTACTACTATTACTCCACACATCGACCGACTCCTGCCTGCATCTAGAGTATTAAGCTCACAAAGAACAGAGTAACGCATTAAGCAAGATGACATGATGTAGAGGGATAAACTCAAGCAATATGATATAAACCTCATCTTTTTATCCTCGAGGCAACAATACAATACGTGCCTTGCAACCCTTTCTGTCACTGGGTAAGGACACTGCAAGATTGAACCCAAAGCTAAGCACTTATCCCATGGCAAGAAATATCAATCTAGTAGGCCAAACCAAACTGATAATTCAAAGAGTCTTGCAAAGATAACTCAATCATACATAAAAGAATTCAGAGAAGATTCAAATATTATTCGTAGATAAAGTTGATCATAAACCCACAATTCATCGGATCTCGACAAACACACCGCCAAAAGAGATTACATCAAATAGATCTCCACAAGAGAGGGGGAGAACATTGTATTGAGATCCAAAAAGAGAGAAGAAGCCATCTAGCTAATAACTATGGACCCGTAGGTCTGTGGTAAACTACTCACAACTCATCGGAAGGGCTATGGTGTTGATGTAAAAGCCCTCCGTGGTCGATTCCCCCTCCGGCAGAGTGCGGTCGAAGGCTCCAAGATGAGATCTCGCGGATACAGAAGGTTACGGAGGTGGAAATTGTGTTTCGGGTGCTCCCTGGATGTTTTCGGGGTACGTAGGCTTATATTGGAGGAATAAGTACGTCGGTGGATGCCCGAGGGGCCCACGAGACAGGGGGGCGCGCCCTATAGGGGGGGGGTGCCCTCCTATCTCGTGGAGGCCTCGGCTGCTTCTTGACTTGCACACCAAGTCCTGTGGATCATGTTCGTTCCAAAAATCACGCTCCTGAAGGTTTCATTCCGTTTGGACTCCGTTTGATATTCCTTTTCTTCGAAATACTGAAATAGGCAAAAAAAAGAGCAATACGGGCTGGGCCTCCGGTTAGTAGGTTAGTCCCAAAAATGATATAAATGTGTAAAATAAAGCCCATAAACATCCAAAAGGGGTAATATAATAGCATGGAACAATCAAAAATTATAGATACGTTGGAGACGTATCAAGCATCCCCAAGCTTAATTCCTGCTCGTCCTCGAGTAGGTAAATGATAAAAAGAGATTTTTTGATGTGGAATGCTACCTAGCATAATTCTTAATGTAATTTTCTTTATTATGGCATGAATGTTCAGATCCAAATGATTCAAAATAAAAGTTCATATTGATAAAAGAAATAGTAACACTTCAAGCATACTAATCAAAGAATCATGTCTTCTCAAAATAACATGGCAAAAGAAAGTTCATCCCTACAAAATCATATAGTTAGGCTATGCTTCATTTTCGTCACACAAAGATGTTCCCAACTTCTATACCCCCGATGACAAGCCAAGCAATTGTTTCATACTTAAATAATCTCAAACTTTTTCAACCTTCACGGAATACATGAGCGTGAGCCATGGATATAGCACTATGGGTGGAATAGAATATGATGATGGGGATTGTGTGGAGAAGACAAAAAAGGAGAAAGTCTCACATTGACGAGGATAATCAACGGGCTATGGAGATGCCCATCAATTGATGTCAACATGAGGAGTAGGGATTGCCATGCAACGGATGCACTAGAGCTATAAATAAATGCTCAACAAAAGAAAACTAGTGGGTGTGCATCCAACTTGCTTGCTCAGGAAGACCTAGGGCTTTTGAGGAAGCCCATCGTAGGAATATGCAAGCCAAGTTCTATAATGAAAAATTCCCACTAGTATGAAAAAGACAACTTATGAGACTCACTATATGAAAAACATGGTGCTACTTTGAAGCACAAAATATGGGACTCACTACATGAAGAACAGGGTGCTACTTTGAAGCACAAGTGTGGAAAAAGAGATATTAACATTGCCCTTTTTTTTGGGCCTTTCTTTTTTTTGGCCTTTTTTTTTCTTTGGGCGATGCTCTAATAATGATGATCATCTCACTTCTATTGATTACAACATATGAATTACTACTTGAAACTAGAACAAGATATGACTCTATATGAATGCCTCCAGCGGTGTACCGGGATGGTGCAATGAATCAAGAGTGACATGTATGAAAAATAATGCATGGTGGCCTTGCCACAAATACGATGTCAACTACATGATCATGCAATGGCAATATGACAAAAGTAATGTATGTCATGATGATGATAAACAGAATGGTGGAAAGTTGCATGGCAATATATCTCGGAATGGCTATGGAAATGCCATAATAGGTAGGTATGGTGGCTGTTGTGAGGAAGATATAAGGAGGTTTATGTGTGATAGAGCGTATCGTATCACGGGATTTGGATGCACTGGCGAAGTTTGCACCAACTCTCAAGGTGAGAAAGGGCAATGCACAGTACTGAAGAGGCTAGCAATGGTGGAAAGGTAAAAGTGTGTATAATCCATGGACTCAACATTAGTCAAAAGAACTCATATACTTATTGCAAAAATCTAGAAGTCATCAACAATCAAGCACTACGCACATGCTCCTAGGGGGATAAACTGGTAGGAAAATACCATCGCTCGTCCCTGACCGCCACTCATAAGGATGCACAAGCCAGGTACACTTCATGTTTCAAATTTGTTACACAACTTTAACCATACGTGCATGCTACAGGACTTGCTAACTTCAACACAAGCATTCTTTAAATTCATAATCACCCAACTAGCATGACTTTAATATCACTACCTCCATATCTCAAAACAATTATCAAGTATCAAATTGATCATAGCATCCAATTCACTTCCTATGATAGTTTTTATTATACCCAACTTGGATGCCTACCATTTTAGGACCAAATTATAACCATAGAAAATACCATGCTGTTCTAAAAGACTCTCAAAAATATATAAGTGAATCATGAGAGAGTATCAATTTCTACAAAATAATTCACCACCATGCTCTAAAAGATATAAGTGAAGTACTAGAGCAAAAACTATCAAGCTTAAAAAGATATAAGTGAAGCACATAGAGTATTCTAGCAAATTCTAATAAAATAGGCTTCTCCTCAAAAGGTGTGTACAGCAAGGATGATTGTGGTAACCTAAAAAGCAAAGACTACTATAATACACGACGCTCCAAGCAAAACACATATCATGTGGCGAATAAAAATATAGCTCCAAGTAAAGTTACCAATGAACAAAGACGAAAGAGGGGATGCCTTCCCGGGGCATCCCCAAGCTTAGGATTTTGGCTATCCTTGAATATCTTGGGGTGCCTTGGGAATCCCCAAGCTTAGGCTCTTGCCACTCCTTATTCCATAGTCCATAAAAAGCTTTACCCAAAACTTGAAAACTTCACAACACAAAACTCAACAGGAAATCTTATAAGCTCCGTTAGTGAAAGAAAACAAAACCACCACATAAGGTACTGTAATGAACTCATTCTTTATTTATTTTTGTGTTAAACCTACTGTATTCCAACTTCTCTATGGTTTATAAACTATTTTACTAGCCATAGATGCATCAAAATAAGCAAACAACACACAAAAAACAGAATCTGTCAAAAACAGAACAGTCTGTAGAAATCTATAACTAACGCAAAGTTCTGGAACTCTAAAATTCCTACCAAAATAGGAAGTACTGGACAATTTTTTATTCATCAGCAGAAAAAGGAATCAATGCAAAATCACGTTTCTGTGATTTATTGAACTTTTTCTCGTGAGCGCAAAGTTTCATTTTTTCAGCAGAATCAAATCAACTATCATCATAGTTTATCCTATAGGTTCTACTTGGCACAAACACTAATTAAAAGATAAAAACACCTCTAAACAGAAAGTAGAAGCAAAAATTATTACTAAACAGTAAAAAAAACAAAAAACACAAAGAAAATTGGGTTGCCTCCCAACTAGCGCTATCGTTTAACGCCCCTAGCTAGGCATAAAAGCGAAGATAGATCTAAGTAGTGCCATCTTTGGCACTTGATTCATAAGTCGCCCGCATGATAGATTCATAAGGTAATTTGACTTTGTTTCTTGGAAAGTGCTCCATGCCTTTCCTTAATGGAAATTGGAATCTAATATTCCCTTCCTTCATATCAATAATCGCGCCAATCGTTCTAAGGAAAGGTCTACCAAGAATAATAGGGTAAGAAAGATTGCAATCTATATCAAGAACGATAAAATCCATGGACACCAAATTTCTATTTGCAACAATGAGAACTTCATTGATCCTTCCCATTGGCTTTTTAATGGTGGAATCCGCAAGGTGCAAATTTAAAGAGCAATCATCAAGATCATGGAAACCTAGAATATCACATAAAGTTTTCGGAATCGTGGAAACACTAGCACCCAAATCACACAAAGCAAAACACTCATGATCTTTAATTCTAATCTTTGTAGTAGGTTCCCACTCATCATTAAGTTTTCTAGGTATAGAAACTTCCAAATTAAGTTTTTCATCATAAGATTGCAACAAGGCATCAACGATATGTTTGGTAAAAGCTTTATTTTGACTATAAGCATGAGGAGAATTAACAACGGATTGCAACAAGGAAATACAACCTTCTAAAGAACAATTATCGTAATCAAATTCCTTGAAATCCAAGATAGTGGGTTCAATACTATTTAAAGTCATGACCTCTCCAATCCCACTTTTACCAAATTTAGCATCAAGATCTAAAAACTCCGAATTCTTGGGACGCCTTCTAGGTAAATTTGACTCATCACCAGTCCCAATTATCAAGATTCATATTGCAAAATATAGATCTAATAGGAGACACATCAATAACTTTAAAATCTTCATCATTATTTTCATGTAAACTAGAAGAACACGCCTTTATAAAGCTATCTTTCTTAGCACGCAATCTAGCGGTTCTTTCCTTGCACTCGTCAATGGAAATTCTCAGTACCTTGAGAGACTCATTGATATCATGCTTAGGGGAAGAAGATCTAAGTTTAAGAGAATCAACATCAAGCAAAAGTCTATCAACGTTCCTAGCCAAATCATCAACTTTGAGCAATTTCTCTTCAAGCAAAGCATTAAAATTCTTTTGAGAAATCATAAATTCTTTCACACTATTCCCAAAATCAGAGGGCATCTTATTAAAATTACCATAAGCATTATTGTAGGAATTTCCATAATTATTAGAGGAATTACTAGGGAACGGTCTAGAATTAAAATTTCCTCTATAAGCATTGTTTCCAAAACTATTCCTACCAACAAAATTCACATCCATAGATTCATTATTATTCTCAATCAAAGTAGACAAAGGCATATCATTGGGATCAATAGGAGTATTTTTAGTAGCAAACAACTTCATAAGTTCATCCATCTTTCCACTCAAAACATTGATTTCTTCTATAGCATGCACTTTTTTACTAGAAGATCTTTCGATGTGCCATTGAGAATAATTAGCCATAATATTATCAAGAAGTTTTGTAGCATCTCCTAACGCGATTTCCATAAACGTGCCTCCCGCGGCCGAATCTAAGAGATTTCTAGAAGCAAAGTTCAAACCGGCATAAAATTTTTGTATGATCATCCATAAATTCAAACCATGAGTAGGGCAATTGTGAATCATCAATTTCATTCTTTCCCAAGATTGGGCAACATGCTCATGATCAAGTTGTTTAAAATTCATAATATCGTTCCTAAGAGTGATAATCTTAGCGGGAGGAAAATACTTAGAGATAAAAGCATCTTTGCACTTGTTCCAAGAATCAATACTATTTTTAGGCAAAGACGAAAACCAAACTTTAGCACGATCTCTAAGTGAAAGCGGAAATAACTTCAATTTAACAATATCGTTTTCCGTATCTTTCTTCTTTTGCATATCACACAAATCAACAAAGTTGTTTAGATGCATAGCGGCATCTTCACTAGGAAGGCCGGCGAATTGATCTTTCATAACAAGATTCAGCAAAGCAGTATTGATTTCACAAGACTCAACATCATTAAGAGGAGCAATTGCAGTACTAAGGAAATCATTATTATTGGTATTCGACAAATCACACAATTTGGTATTATCTTGCGCCATGGCAACAAGTAATCTGACACACAAGCAAACAGAAAAAGGCAAGCGAAAAGAGAGGAGAAGAAGTTGGGAAAGAGAGGGCAAATAAAACGGCAAAGGTGAAGTGGGGGAGAGGAAAACGAGAGGCAAATGGAAAATAATGTAAATGCGAGGGAGATGAGTTTGTGATGGGTACTTGGTATGTCTTGACTTGAGCGAAGACCTCCCCAGCAACGGCGCCAGAAGTCCTTCTTGCTACGTCTTGAGCTTGCGTTGGTTTTCCTTGAAGAGGAAACGGTGATGCAACAAAGTAGCGTAAGTATTTCCCTCAGTTTTTGAGAACCTAGGTATCAATCCAGTAGGAGTCTCCTCAAAAGTCCCACGCACCTACACAAACAAACAAAGAACTCGCAACCAACGCAATAAAGGGGTTGTCAATCCCTTCACGGCCACTTGCAAAAATGAGATCTGATAGAGATAGTATGATAAGATAAATATATTTTTGGCATTTTATAATATAGATGCAAAAAGTAAAGATGCAAATAAAAGTAGATTGGAAGCAAATATGATAAGAGATAGACCCGGGGGCCATAGGTTTCACTAGAGGCTTCTCTCGAGATAGCATAAGTATTACGGTGGGTGAACAAATTACCGTCGAGCAATTGACAGAAAAGCGAATAATTATGAGATTATCTAGGCATGATCATGTATATAGGCATCACGTCTGCAACAAGTAGACCGACTCCTGCCTGCATCTACTACTATTACTCCACACATCGACCGATTCCTTCCTGCATCTTGAGTATTAAGCTCACAAAGAACAGAGTAACGCATTAAGCAAGATGACATGATGTAGAGGGATAAACTCAAGCAATATGATATAAACCCCATCTTTTATCCTCGATGGAAACAATACAATACATGCCTTGCAACCCTTTCTGTCACTAGGTAAGGACACCGCAAGATTGAACCCAAAGCTAAGCACTTCTCCCATGGCAAGAAAGATCAATCTAGTAGGCCAAACCAAACAGATAATTCGAAGAGACTTGCAAAGATAACTCAATCATACATAAAAGAATTCAGAGAAGATTAAAATATTATTCATAGATAAACTTGATCATAAACCCACAATTCATCGGATCTCGACAAACACACCGCAAAAAGAGATTACATCAAATAGATCTCCACAAGAGAGGGGGAGAACATTGTATTGAGATCCAAAAAGAGAGAAGAAGCCATCTAGCTAATAACTATGGACCCATAGGTCTGTGGTAAACTACTCACAACTCATCGGAAGGGCTATGGTGTTGATGTAGAAGCCCTCCATGGTCGATTCCCCCTCCGGTAGTGTGCGGACGAAGGTCCAAGATGAGATCTCGTGGATACAGAAGGTTACGGCGGTGGAAGTTGTGTTTCGGGTGCTCCCTGGATGTTTTCAGGGTACGTAGGCTTATATAGGAGGAAGAAGTACGTCGGTGGACGCCCCAGGGGCCCATGAGACAGGGGGGCACGCCCTATAGGGGGGACGCCCTCCTATCTCGTGGAGGCCTCGGCTGCTTCTTGGCTTGCACTCCAAGTCCTCTGGATCACGTTCGTTCCAAAAATCACACTCACGAAGGTTTCATTCCATTTGGACTCCGTTTGATATTCCTTTTCTTCGAAATACAGAAATAGGCAAAAAAACAGCAATACGGGCTGGGTCTCCGGTTAGTAGGTTAGTCCCAAAAATGATATAAATGTGTAAAATAAAGCCCATAAACATCCAAAAGGGGTAATATAATAGCATGGAACAATAAAAAATTATAGATACGTTGGAGACGTATCACCACCCATGTCGACCGTGGTTTCTCCCTTCCCGCACATCCTTTTTCCGCGGTTTCTTGAACTTTTTCGGAGCTCAGCTCCATCACTTCTCTCCCAACACCATTACGTGCCTCGCCGCGTTTGTGTCCATCTATGAAAACTTCCTGGGTTGTCGACTGCACTGGGGTCTTTTCAAGCACTTCTTCACAATCCGCTCCCAGTCGGTGAAGAAAGCAAATTCGAGTGACGAGAGGACACACGTGATCCAAATGTGCGGGGGTTTGGGGATCCAGAAGAGGAAAAGGAGTGCTTTCCCTTCCATGACACTTCCTAAGTCTGTCAGGGGCTGGCAGTCGACTTGGTTCTACTGCCAGAATATTGCGACTCTCGGTCAGTCGACCGGTCTTCCCCCTTTCTCTTTAGATTGTGCCCAACAACCTTCTTCATTGAAAGTGACCGCTGTGGAGAGGGTGGAAATGAACATGTTTCGAGAGATTGGTCCAGTTGATCAATTAGGGTTTAACCGGCATGGACTTGTTGGAGGTGTTTCTCAGTCGACGCATCCAGCCGCTCCAGGCTCGTGACCACTCGATGTGGATGTACTTTGGAGCCAACGACACCGCTTGGGTTCATCCAGAGGAGGTTACGACCGAGACGGTGGCCCTGCGGCTGAAAGATATTACAGGAAACAATGATAACCCTAGGGGAGCCAGGAGAGTCGACCCATTCGGTGCCAACAACCAGGAAGATAAGGTCTGATCTCTCCTACCTACTGTACTTCAATATGTTTTGCAACTGTCTCTGAATCCGACTGATATTTGTTTGACTTCTTGTCTTGTAGGTTTATACTGAGATGTACTCGATGCCCAACGGTGAACAAGCTCTGGAGCAAGACCAGGAGGGAGAGGACCATGTGGAAGAAAGCGGCGACTGGCAATCTCCAAAAGACAATGACGAGGAGGAAAGTGATGAGTCGGACGATGATGAGATAGTTGACTCACCACCTCGCACAGAGCATCGATCGAAGGAACTCCAGGATCCAGCGGGAGGGCGTGGCAAGACCATGGCTCCAAGTACTCAAGCACAGAAGCGCACTCGGACATCGACTCCGGAGTCGACGGAGAAGGTCGCCAAGCAGCCCAAGGTCGCCCCCTTGAAGGCTCGGAAGACCTTGCCCATGATCAAGATGGACGTTCCTGTTGCCTTTGGGTGAGTGCCCTATCTTTCTGTGTTTTCTTCCACCGACTGATACTTCTGTTCTGACCGAGTGGATTATGAACTTTTCCAGCCCTGCAACTTTTGTGACTGATATGGACATTGACAAGGCCCCAGGTGATGAGGAGACCGGTAATGCGGTCACCTCCAAAGCTAGTATGCTCTATCCAACTTGAATTTATTCTGCCGACTGGATTGTTGGTCGATTGAACTCTTAAGGTTGCTTTTTGTTGCAGCTCCACGGGACGTTATTGAGCTTCCGGATGATGAAGAAGAAGCTCCTCTGAGAGAGAGAAGGAGGAGGGGCAGGGCGTCAAGCAGGAAACCAGCCGAGGGTCAGGTGCTTCAGTCGACATCGGTGCTTGAGATAGTGGTCCAACGATACGGAGATCTGGCTCGGACCAATGTCACCTTTGCCAATCCACTATCGACTGACCGTCTATCGGGGTCGACTGCTCAGACCTCTACGGCTCCAGTGCAACTCCATGCATCCGACCCTGTGACTGCTTCGACTACACTGCCATCATCGCTCTTTGCTTCATACCAGACTCCAGATGACCCATCGAGTGCCGCCAGGGAGGCACTTCTCCAGGTAAATCTCGTGATGGAGTAGATGAAGGTGGTGCATCAGGCCAGTCAGGTTGCTTACCGTGCCAGCATCGCTCTTCAAGCCAACGTCAAGGTTAGTTGATTTCTGACTGGTCTCTTGAGTAATGATAGTTGCCATTGTTGCGTCACTGCCCATATGGTGTTCTTGGATGAGCGTTTTGGAACCTATATGTGCGTCTATCATGGGTCTGTATTTCACATCCAATCCACTTGGGTGTTTCTGTCTTAAGCTGAATAGTTCTTCCACTTGAATCGACTAGGTTGAGTCGAGTGTTTTTCTGAACCAGTGGGGGCATGCAGAGTGCACCCACTGGGTGTAGTCCCCGAGACCACGGTCGACTGCTAGTAGTCGGCTGGGGTCTGAGAATATCCTTTTTTACTCGTGATGGCAGACCATGCTGAGTGTAAAACCGAACCAATGGGGGCACACTAATTGCACCCACTATGTGTAGTCCCCGAGACTACCATTGAATTTTTTATTCAGCAGTAGTCTTAGAGCAACTTTCACTATGATTGACTTTTGTTTCCGTCAACTGACGTATCTTATTTGCTGACTGCAGAAGTCTTGTGATCTTAGAGCCCAACTTTCTGAACTGGATAAGAAGCAGATCAGCCTCAACCTTGATCTGGAACTGGCCAAGAAGAACCTCAAGAATGCTCAGGATGAAACAGTTATCATGCGAGGTAACCACTCGTCGACTGTCCACCTTGTGACTCTCTCTCTCTCTCTTTTTAGTCTATCTGAACCGAGTGATTTCACTCGATAGATGTGCGTAGTGAAAACCATCAGCTTCAAGCTCGTCTGAAGAATGTTATTTCTTTAGAGAAAATGAAGCAGGGTTTGGAGAAGAAGGATCAGGATCTTGCCGCAACCCAGAAGGAGGCGCGAGAGAAAACAGCGCTTGCGGACAAGAAGTTGGCCTCAGTCAGCAAGTTGGAAGAGGAGAACTCCAAGTTAAAGACCGCCGTTTCTGAAGCCAACCAGGAGGTCACGCAACTGAAGAAAGACAAGGAAAGCTTGACCGACGAAGTTGGGAACCGAGGGAGTCCTGGATTAGGGGGTGTCTGGATGACCGGACTATAACCTTTGGCCGGACTCCTCGACTATGAAGATACAAGATTAAAGACTTCGTCCCGTGTCCGGATGGGACTTTCCTTGGCGTGGAAGGAAAGCTTGGCGATACGGATATGTAGATCTCCTCCCATTGTAACCGACTTTGTGTAACCCTAGCCCTCTCAAGTGTCTATATAAACCGGAGGGTTTTAGTCCATCGGACGAACAACAATCATACCATAGGCTAGCTTCTAGGGTTTAGCCTCTCTGATCTTGTGGTAGATCTACTCTTGTACTACCCATATCATCAATATTAATCAAGCAGGAGTAGGGTTTTACCTCCATCGAGAGGGCCCGAACCTGGGTAAAAACATCGTGTCCCTTGTCTCCTGTTACCATCCGCCTAGACACACAGTTCGGGACCCCCTACCCGAGATCCACCGGTTTTGACACCGACATTGGTGCTTTATTGAGAGTTCCTCTGTGTCGTCATCTTTAGGCCCGATGTCTCCTCCGATCATCAACAACGATGCGGTCTAGGGTGAGACTTTTCTCCCCGGACAGATCTTCGTATTTGGTGGCTTTGCACTGCGAGCCAATTCGCTTGGCCATATGGAGCAGATCAAAAGCTACACCCCTGGCCATCAGGTCAGATTTGGAAGTTTGAACTACATGGCTGACATCCGCGGAGACTTGATTTTCGATGGGCTCGAGCCACAGCCGAGCGCGCCGCACTGTCACGATGGGCATGATCTAGCTCTGCCGCCGAATAGTGCCCAAGAGGCCGCCCCAGTGTCCACTCCAGCCCTTAGCTCGAAGCCGACTGCGCCAATCGAGGACGGGTGGCTGGACACCGCCTCGGGGGCTGCAATCTCTACGGTGATCAAGCCGAACACCTGCCTTGTCCTTTGCGAAGCTCGTGACTCCAAGGAGCCGGACTCCTTTCCGGACTCTGAACCTTCCGCGCCCTTGCCGATCGAACCCGATTGGGCGCCGGTCATGGAGTTCGCCGCCGCGGACATCTTTCAACATTCGCCCTTCGGCGACATTCTGAATTCACTAAAGTTTCTCTCTTTATCAGGAGAGCCCTGGCCGAACTATGGTCAGCAAGGTTGGAATGCGGACGACGAAGAAATTCAAAGCCCACCCACCACCCACTTTGTAGCCACTGTCAATGATTTAACCGACATGCTCAATTTCGACTCCGAAGACATCAACGGTATGGACGACGATGCAAGAGACGAACAGGAATCAGCGCCTATAGGGCATTGGACAACCACCTCATCTCACGATGTATACATGGTGGACACACCTAAAAGAAACGACGACGAGGAACAAAGGGACGCAACGAGGGATCGTTCCCTCGAAAAGCAATCAAAGCGGCGGCGTAAGCACTGCGCTAAACCCCACCTTGACAGAGACCCAGCCACAGAGCAGGGCGAACCGACGGACGACGAACATGCCATCGAGCAACCGTCCGAACAGGGCAACTTGGGTAAACAAACCGAACAGCCCGTCCCCGGCGAAGATAATAGTCCGGACGACCTCACGCCAGACAAGTTGCTGGAGCATAAGAACCGCCACAAAAGGCTCGTCGCCACTGCGCGTAGCCTGATAAAGCAGAAGCGGAAGCTTAAAACAGCGGAAGATGCACTTAGAATTAGATGGGGCAAAGTACTCAACACCGCAGACAAATACGGCGACAATCGCCACACAAAGAGCTATCCAAAGCGAAAATTACTACCGGAATTTGATGAGGAGGCCTTAGAGCCCCCACAATCAAAAAATAAGGAAGACACCCGGTCGGATAAACAACCCCATGGCCAACATAGAGCAGCAAGGGGCGCCGCAATCAAGCCGGCACGCGATCCGCACAAGGATTCACATCAAAAAGATGACCCAGCCAGATCTATCTACGGGCCAAGAAAGCAAGCTCTAGTAAGAAATGCAATGCAACAAGTATCCGAACATCACGGCACACCCAAATATAGGGGTGCCGCACACCCCCTATGTTTCACCGATGAGCTGCTGGACCATGAATTTCCAGAGGGATTCAAGCCCGTAAACATAGAGGCATACGACGGAACAACAGACCCTGGAGTCTGGATTGAGGATTATATCCTCCACATACACATGGCTAGAGGAGATGACCTCCACGCCATAAAATAGTTACCCCTCAAGCTCAAAGGGCCAGCCCGACATTGGCTTAAAAGCCTTCCCGAAAACACCATCGGAAGTTGGGAAGAGCTCGAGGATGCTTTTCGGGCAAATTTTCAAGGGACCTATGTCCGACCTCCGGATGCAGACGATCTAAGTCATATAAATCAACAACCCAGAGAGTCAGCCCGGAAACTCTGGAACAGATTTCTTACTAAAAAGAACCAAATAGTCGACCGTCCGGACGCCGAAGCCTTAGCAGCTTTCAAACATAGAGTTCGAGACGAATGGCTCGCTAGACACCTCGCCCAAGAAAAGCCAAGAACAATGGCCGCACTAACAAGCCTCATGACCCACTTTTGCGCAGGAGAGGATAGCTGGTTGGCAAGAAGCAGCACCAGCGACCCAAGTACATCCGAAGTTCGGGATGGAAACGAGAAACCACGACGTAGCAAGAACCAGCGCCGGACCAAGGGAAGCAGCCCGAAGAGCACGACAGTCAATGCCGGATTCAAAAGCTCTCGGCAGAATCAGAAAAAGCCGCCCCTCAAGGATAACAGGGACGAGCTATCTAACCTCAACAAAATCTTGGACAAAATATGCCAAATCCACAGTACTCCCGGGAAGCCTGCAAACCATACCCACAGAGATTGTTGGGTCTTCAAGAAATCCGGCAAACTCAACGCCGAATGCAAGGGGCTCGACATACCAAGCGAGGACGACGACGAACCCCACAAGCAGAGCACCGGAGAACAAAAGAAGTTCCCGCAAGAAGTCAAAACAGTAAATTCACTTCACGTGACAAAAGGGAAAAATAGAGTGGCGCCTATAGAGATACGCACCATACGGCCTGTTCCAGAGGAGTCCCGCCACTGGTTGTTACAACCAATCACCTTCGACCATCAGGATTACTCTAGAAGTATCCGGAACGCAGGCTGGACTGCCTTGGTATTAGATCCAATAATTGACTAACTCCACTTTACACAAGTCCTAATGGACGGCGGCAGTGATCTAAACCTGCTATACCAGGACACAATCCGCAAAATGGGGATAAACCCAACAAAAATTCGCCATGGCAACACTTCCTTTCAAGGGGTAACGCCAGGCCTAGATACCCATTGTACGGGTTCTCTCCTATTTGAAGTTATGTTCGGCTTCCCCGATAACTTCCGACGCGAAAAGCTAACCTTCCACATCGCCCCATTCATAAGTAGCTATCAAGCACTACTGGGACGCGAAGCTTTCGCCCGCTTTAACGCAATACCGCATTATGCATCCCTTACACTTAAAATGCCCGGCCCGCGAGGCATCATCTCGTTAAAGGGAAATACCAAGTGTTCCTCGAGCGCGAAAGACTGTGCGGCTGCCTTGACAACCACACACTAAACCAGCTTTACTAGTCAAAGCACCTAAACAGGTCGTTCAGACCCCGGACATGGCTAGACGAGTCTGGCGTAAACATACAAAGGCTTACTAGCTGCATACCCCTGTACAAGGGGCTCCGAGCGTATACAACAAGAGACAATAAAGCTCAATTCTACCCATTTTTTGAATTATACTTTGTTTATTTAATATAACATAGATTTTTCGCATGATTGTTTTCAACTAAGTTCCTCTCTTTTACAGATGAACACCGTGCTATACCCGTCCAGGATACGGCACAACAGAGACACAAGCACAGACGTGCAGTAGGGACCCATTCCAAGGATTCTTTTCAGATTAAGGCCCTGCGTAAACCTTTTTTACTGTCTCTTGTTGATAACATCCCCCGGTTTCTTGTTATAACCTAGGAGGAGGCTAGCGTCTTGGCATGTGGCCACGTCAGAATTTTGCGCATACCTGGACACCAGGGGCTTTGTTCAGTCCATTTTCATAAAGACCGAATACGTTAGGGAGTGTTCGGCATCGCGAGTTTGGCCTTATATGCATCAGCTCTGAATCATGTCTTTGATCAAATGTTGGGTTTGCCCGGCTCCTGTGTTTTGCTGCCTTACGTTCCGCTTTATCGGCTAAGGCGACACCAGGAGAACTACTGCGATTGTGCCCCGGTTCGGCCAGGCGAGCACCTCAGTAGAGAAAGCCAAAAACTGACTGCCATGATATAGCGTGAGACTGGTCAACCACTCAATGACCCGCCGGAATCTTTAGGATTCCTCTGCATTAACGAAGGGCCGTTTCCCGGTCAGGCACACACGCGCCCCGAATTCGGGTGAGCGTGGTGCAACTAGGGGCTATATAGTAGCCCCACTGTCAAACTCCTATGGCTAAGTGAAAGTGATAAAGCATTATAGTCCGGTTGCCTAGTTCGCTGCGCTATCACCTCCTTAATAGGACCAAGACGTTGGATCAAGTGTGAAAATGCGCCTTCTGCGAACACCCCCGCATTATATGCGTGGGGGCTGAAGCCGAAGACTGCCATCTTTCAGGTTATATACACATATACATTAACGGTCGCACATGATGTATTCTAATTCTTGAAAGCACAAGTATAAAAAGCTTTTATATTCCATCAAAACATTGTTTTTCAATAATACATGTTATTCGAACATAACATCCTTCGAGCACCGCGTCTCTGTTAAACGAGCGCCCTGCAGAACTTCCTGAAAATAGTGCTCGGCAGGAACTCAGCTCTCGTCCGAATCTTGGGATGCAATAGCACTGGCCTTCATCTCTGCCCAGTATGTCTTGACACGGGCAAGAGCCATCTGCGCACCCTCTATGCACGCTGACCTCTTCATTGCATTAATATGCGGCACCGCACCAAGGAACTGCTGCACCAAGCTAAAATAACTCTTCAGCTTGGGGATTTTCGGCCACAGATGACTCATGACATGCTTCATGGAGAGTCCGGATAACCTATTCAGCTCCGCCCATGCGGCCAAATGATCGGATACAGAAAGTGGGTGCTCTGGATTGTGGAACTGCGACCAAAAAAGCTTTTCCACTTCGCGGTCAGTTTGATCACGGAAGTGTTCGGCCGCGTCCGCAGCACTCGCCGCCAAGTCCAGATAAGTGTTCGCCGCACTCCACTTCCGGTCCAACGGAGCATATTTAGGATCCCCGAACTTCATCCGCAGCATATAGGGCTTTCCAGCCGTGATATCTCCGGCCTGACGTAGCTCCTCCTTCATAGCTCTCATCGCAGAGCAAGTATCCTTGGCCTCGGTAGTGACCTTCTCTAGGTCCTTCTGTGCCACCCGATCTTCTTTTTCAAGAAGCTTGCAGCGGTCAGCAGCATTCTTCAACTTTACAGCCATCTCGGCCATTTCCTTCTTGCTTTGGCAGTGAGCAGCCTGTTCGGCTTTCAGCTCTTCAGCCGCCTTTAAGGCAGCCGCATCGCTTTTCCTGGCCTGCTCCTTGGCTCGGGCAAGTTCCGCCCGAAGGTTCTCCATGGCAGCGACACCTTCTGCATCAAGCACACATGTTCTAAGGTACGGGCATCAAGCTCCTCTTACGAGGTGTCTTTAGAGACATCACATACCTTGTGCCTCGTCCAGCCGCTTGTTGACAAGCGCGATGTCGGCATCTGCCACGTCAAGTTGCCGCTTTAGCTCGGCAAATTCATCAGTCCAGCTAGCCACCGAGCACTTTGCCACCTACATAGGAAATGCGACATATTGCACCTGGGATTATGATCCTCGGCGCGTCGTCATTTTTGACAACGCACCGAGTCTCAGGGGCTACTATCTATAGAGGGCGCATCTTATATATGCGGATCTGTCACAAGGTACATCATTTTGCGTACCTCCAAGCCTGTCTGTAAACTCCTGACGGCCTCGTACAACCCGCTCTCCGCGGATGAAATCCTTCCAATCACCGTATCCATCAACGCACGGTGTTCTTCTGAGATAGACGCTCACCCGAGCAGATCCTTCAGCTCCTCCGACCGTGCACCGGACGGTGCCGGACTCGTCCGATGGCCTTTTCCGAAGGCCGGACATGGAGGGCCTTGGGGTGCCCTACGACTGCCTTCCGGCCCTGCCGGATTCGGAGAAACCCTCCGTGACGACACCTCGGGGTCGCCTGCCTCACAAAGCGGTATGGCAGAGGGAGGCGTTCCACTCTCCATCATCTCCGGACGAAGATCCCCTGAAGATGAGCTCTGCTGAGAAGGGCTGAGATCCGAACTACAAGGTAAAACTTCGGTTATCTTCCTCAGAATTAAAACAGGGATGTCTCTCATTTTAAAACCCCCCTCTTTACTTACGGCTCGGTGGAGAGCTGATCCCCTTGGGGGCTTAATGCGACCGGGGCACCCCCCGGCGCAGGACCCTCTAACAAAGATTTCTTCCCCCGCTTTGAGGCCGTGGCCTCCGGGTCTTCAGAGGCGGTCCTCTTCTTACCCTGGTTAGAGGAATTCTCGATTCCTCCTTTCCTGACAGCCTCCTTCGGGGAGGCGGTAGCTTCCTCGTTCCCCTCTTCGCCTTCTTCCAAAGGCGTAACCTCCAGCATCCTGGTTAACACGGGATCTGGCGTGGTCTCAGGGAGGGGAGGCGGACACCTGATTAGCTCTGCTTTCGCTATCCACTCATGTTTAAGGGACAACTCTTTTAAGGGCGATTTTATGATAAATATACGGATAGCGAGTCCGGGTAAAGGTCTACTTGAGTATCCGGATGATTGCAGCTTAGACCTGTGTCCTCAGATGAATCCGGACACATTGCTTGTGATTCGAAGAACAATTTGTACATCTCCATGGGCGTCGCACCCATAAAATGTTGGAGGGCTCGCGGTCCTTCCGGATTAAACTCCCACGGGCGGAGGGGGCGACGTTTGCAGGGCAGGATGCGGCGAATCAACATAACCTGCATCACTACGGCCAGATTGATATCTCTTTCTAGGAGATCTCGAACGCGGCCTGCAACAAGGGCACGTCCTTGGACGGCCCCCAGTTAAGTCCTTTATTGACCCATGACGCTAGCTGTGGTGGGGGACCCGAGCGAAAAGCAGGTGGCACTACCCATTTGGTGCCCCTGGGAGCTGTGATATAAAACCACTCTCGTTGCCATAAGCCGAACTCCTCTTGAAAAGAGCCCTCGGGCCATGGAGTGTCAGCAATCTTGCTTATAACAGCACCTCCGCACTTTGCGTGCTGCCCCCCGATCATCTTTGGCTCTACCTTGAAGGTCTTAAGCCACAATCCGAAGTGAGGAGTAATATGGAGGAAGTCCTCGCACACGACAATGAATGATGAGATATGGAGGATGGACTCCGGAGCCAAATCGTGAAATTCCAGCCTGTAATAAAACATGAGCCCCCTCACAAAGGGGTTCGTCGGGAAGCCTAGCCCCCGAAGGAAGTGGGACGTGAACACCATGCTCTCACAAGGCTTGGGAGTGGGAATAAACTGCCCTTGAGCAGGCAGCCTATGAGAGATTTTGCCGGTTATATACCTGGCATCTCTTAGCTTTAATACGTCTTCTTCCGTAACGAAGGAAGGCATCCACCGACCTTGAAGGTCGGAGCCGGACATCATCGGAGGTCCGAAGCGCCTGCATCTGGAGCTTTGGGTGTTGGAACTCAAGGCGAAAGGCGGATTTGATTGGGATTGAAAGAAAGGAGTCGAGCCTTGGTCTCTTTATAAAGAGGTTGAATACCAAGAGCCCTCCCCGTGACCGTTTGGGACTCACTTTCGATTAAGGAGACATACCAATGGCACGGTTGGGTTACCCACGCCTGTATTGATGAGAATCCCAGAATAAGGGGACACGATCTCTGCTTTGACAAGACGTGCCAAGGAAACCGCCTCGCTAAACGCACTGAGGTGGGATGGTAAAACAATTCGAATGAAGGCTTGGCCGTGGCATGATGTCACGCTGCGGAATGCGTCAGCAGATTAGATTTGTACAAATATTATTCTCTCTACGGTGGTATGTGGAACTTATTTTGCAGAGTCGGACACTATCATTGTGTTCAACATTTTCTATGAAGTATTCGGAGGAGGTACCCGCCTTGCAATGCCGAAGACAATTTGCACGCCGAACTCGTCGTCATTGAAGCCTGGTTTAGGGGCTACTGAGGGAATCCTGGATTACGGGGTGTCCGGATGACCGGCCTTTGGCCGGACTCCTGGACTATGAAGATAAAAGATTGAAGACTTCGTCCCGTGTCCGGATGGGACTTTCCTTGGCGTGGAAGGCAAGCTTGGCGATACGGATATGTAGATCTCCTCCCATTGTAACCGACTCTGTGTAACCCTAGCCCTCTCCGGTGTCTATATAAACAGGAGGGTTTTTGTCCATCGGATGAACAACAATCATACCATAGGCTAGCTTCTAGGGTTTAGCCTCTCTGATCTCGTGGTAGATCTACTCTTGTACTACCCATATCATCAATATTAATCAAGCAGGAGTAGGGTTTTACCTCCATCGAGAGGGCCCGGACCTGGGTAAAAACATCGTGTCCCTTATCTCCTGTTACCATCTGCCTAAACGCACAGTTCGGGCCCCCTACCCGAGATCCGCCGGTTTTGACACCGACAGGAACCTTAATGCCAAGAAGGGCGAATTAGAGTCTTATCTAGGGCAGCTTGCTGCGAAGTTGATCTTGAAGCTTGAAGGTATTTTCTCTTGTTCGACTGATTTGTTGATGTCGACTGAGACGTCTTGCTAAACTGTCGACTCACTGCTTTTCTGATTATGCAGAACTTTGTCAAGATTTCAAAGCAGAAACTGGGCGGGTCGAGACGGGTCTCGACCCCATAAACTCTCCTGTCAAAGATGATGTTGCAATGAATGTGCTGCTGTTGGAGTCACGCATGGACAGTGCTGTGGATTATCTCGCTCAATTGAAGGCAGCAATGACGTGGATTAATGCTGAACTCTGGCCTCAGGTGGAACTCTCATAGGATCTCGAGTCTCTGATGACTCGACTGAATCAAATACCTGGTCGAGTGCAGGAATGGAAGAAATCATCGGCTCGCTGTGCCGCCGACGTCGCCCTGTCATTGGTCCGAGTGCACTGCAAGGATGTCAGAGAAGACAAGCTGGCGGCCCTCAAGGTTGCGAACACCAGAAAGCTCAGTTTCCGGTCCTTTATGGACATTTTCCTTGACGCTGCCACTCGCAACACAGAGAACATCAACCTTGGCAGTTTCTGCGATCCGGCAAGTCCTTCTCCCGACGAGTGAACAAAACATTATGCCCCACTTTTATTTGCCTCGGAATGCCGAGTGATTATGTAACCGTTAAACTCTTTTAGGATTGATGCTTGATCACTTCTGCCCGTTGTGGTCCTGAACTTTTGCGGGATTTATGTGAACTTGAATTTCCTTGAATATCATGGCTTTTGTTTTGGGTCTGAACTATTTTTGACTATCTTTCGATTCTAAGTGAACTTCATCTTTTCACCTTTCGTCGAGTGGATCTGACGATGTGTTCAATCGACACCTTGTCGTCTTTGTGGATCGGGAAGGAGCGTACATTGTACTTGTGACGCAGCTCAAACGTGGTGTTCAGTCGACACCTCGTCGTCCTTGCGGATCGGGATGGTACATTGTACTTGTGACGCAGCTTAGACATGGTGTTCAGTTGACACCTCATCGTCCTTGCGGATTGGGATGGAGCGTATGTTGTATTTGTGGTGTAGCTCAAAGGATATTTGTGACTTAGGCGAGTACGGGGTCGCAGCTAAGCCTCCGAGTGGGAGGATTGCTCTCCACTCGAAATGTTTTTAACTTAGGCGAGTACGGGGTCGCAGCTAAGCCCCCAAGTGGGAGGATTGCTCTCCATTCGGGATGTTTTTAACTTAGGCAATTTCGGGGTCGCGGCTAAGCCTCTGAGTGGGAGGATTGCTCTCCACTCGGAATGTTTTTAACTTAGGCAATTTCGGGGTCGCGGCTAAGCCTCCGAGTGGGAGTATTGCTCTCCACTCGGGATGTTTTTAACTTAGGCGACTTCGGGGTTGCGGCTAAGCCTCCGAGTGGGAGGATGGCTCTCCACTCGGAATGTTTTTAACTTAGGTGATTTCGGGGTCGCGGCTAAGCCTTCGAGTGGGAGGATTGCTCTCCACTCGGAATGTTTTTAACTTAGGCAATTTCGAGGTCGCCGCTAAGCGTCTAAGTGGGAGGATTGCGCTCCACTCGAAATGTTTTTAACTTACGCGAGTACGGGGTTGCAGCTAAGCCCTCGAGTGGGAGGATTGCTCTCCACTCGGAATGTTTTTAACTTAGGCGATTTCAGGGTCGCGCCAAAGCCTCCGAGTGGGAGGATTGCTCTCCACTCGGAACATTTTTAACTTAAGCGAGTACGGGGTCGCAGCTAAGCCCCCGAGTGGGAAGATTGCTCTCCACTCGGAATATTTTTTAACTTAGGCGAGTATGGGGTCGCAGCTAAGCCCCCGAGTGGGAGGATTTCTCTCCACTCAGAATGTTTTTTAACTTAGGCGAGTACGGGGTCGTAGCTAAGCCCCCGAGTGGGAGGATTGCTCTCCACTCGAAATTTTTTTACTTAGGCGAATCAGGTTCGCGGCTAAGCCACCCACTGGGGGATTTGGACACAAGTGATTACGGGGAACTAGTCATTAAGATACTGTAAAAATCTTGTCTTTGGAAAGCAAACTAAAGTACTTTTATTACAACTCGTCGGGTCGAGGGATTTTAGGTATAGAAAGGACAAAGCAACTCTGCGTTCCATGCGTGTGGCTCATCCATGTTCTTGGCTACATTGTAGATGTGGTACGCTCCATTGTGAAGCACCTTGGTGATGATGAAGGCACCTTCCCAAGCCGGAGCGAGCTTGTGAGGTCTTTTCTGATCCACTCGGAGCACAAGGTCTCCTTCCTGAAATGCTCGACCTCTGACATTGCGAGCATGGAATCGACGCAGATCTTGCTGATAGATGGTCGACCGAACCAAAGCCATCTCGCGCTCTTCCTCTAGGAGATCAACTGCGTCTTCGCATGCCTGCTATGCTTCAGCTTCTGAGAAGAGTTCCACTCGGGGGGCATTGTGCAGCAAGTCACTCAGTAGCACAGCCTCGACGCCATACACCAGGAAGAAAGGGGTTCAGTCAGTCGACCGGTTTGGCGTCGTTCTCAGCTCCCATAGGATGGATGGTAATTCAGTCACCCAAGCTCCAGCAGCGTGTTTTAGGTCACGCATTAGCCGGGGTTTTAACCCATGAAGGATCAAATCATTCGCCCTTTCTGCTTGTCCATTCGACTGCGGGTGTGCAATAGATGCATAGTTGACCCGAGTGCCTTGGGACGCACAGAACGCCTTAAACTCATCAGAATCAAAGCTGAAGCCGTCATCTGTGATAATGTTGTGAGGAACTCCATATCTAAATATCAATTCCTTGATGAAACTGTCGGCAGTGCCTGCGCCGAGGGTTTTGATGGGCTTGGCTTCGATCCACTTGGTGAACTTGTTGACTGCTACAAGCAAATGGGTGAAACCACTTGTGCCGGTCTTGAAGGACCCAACCATATCCAATCCCCAGACTGCAAATGGCTAGACGAGTGGAATAGTCTTCAAGGCAGACGCAGGCTTGTGGGACATGTTGGAGTAGAATTGGCAACTTGCGCACTTGTCAACTATATCTTTTGCCATCTCATTTGATCGAGTCCAATAGAATCCCGCTCAGTATGCTTTGGCCATGATGGTCCGAAAGGACGCATGGTGACCACAGGTCCCCAGGTGGATATCGTTTAGGATCATTCGGCCTTCTTCCAGGGTGATGCAGCGCTGAGCCACTCCTGTGACACTTTCTCTGTAAATCTGCCCTTTCATCACTGTGAAGGCTTTGGATTGACGGACTATCTGGAGAGCTTCATCTTCATCCTCTGGGAGCTCTTTCCTAAGAATGTATGCGATGTACGGTACTGTCCAATCGGGCATGACCAACAAGACTTCCATGATCAAGTCGACCACGGCTGGAACCTCGATCTCAGTCGGGTCGGTTGAACTTATTGGTTGCAGGGGCTCTTCCTTGAAGGGATCTTCTTGCACTGACGGGGTATGGAGATGCTCCAAGAACACGTTGCTGGGGATAGGCTTCCGAGTGGAACCTATCTTTGCCAGATCATAAACAGCTTGATTTTTGATTCGTGGTATGTGGTGGAGCTCTAACCCCTCAAACTTCTTCTCTAGCTTTCTCACTGCATGCAATAACCAGTCATTGTGGGACTCCTAACGTTCCATTCCTTCATTACTTGGTCAACCACTAAGTCTGAGTCGCCATATATCATCAAGCGTCGGACGCCGAGTGAAATGGCCATACGCAACCCATACAATAGTGCCTCATACTTAGCTTCATTGTTCGAAGAATCAAAGTGAATCTGGAGGACATAACCGAGCTTGTCTCCTCATGGGGACACTAAGACCACTCCTACACCAGAGCCATTCAACATCTTGGATCCATCAAAGAACATGGTCCAATGTTTCGACTGAATTTGAGTCAGTTGCTGTTGTTCTGCCCACTCTGCGAGGAAATCTGCAATTGCTTGAGACTTAGTGGCCTTCTTTTCCTCAAACTTGATATCTAAAGGAAGAAGTTCAATCACCCACTTTGCTACTCGACCAGTTGCATCTGTGTTATTCAGAATTTCTGACAATGGAGCATCACTGACGACTGAAACTGAGTGATCAGAGAAATAGTGTGCAATCTTTTTCGTGGTCAGGTAAATCCCATAAACAAGCTTCTGATAATGAGGGTATCTCTGCTTGGACGGGGTTAAGACTTCTGAAATGTAATACACGGGGCGCTGAACTTTGAAGGCCTTGCCTTCTTCTTCCCGCTTGACTATGAGCACTGTGTTAACAACTTGTCCCATGGCAGCAATGTAAAGCAGTAAAGGCTCCTTGCTAACCGGAGCAGCAAGCACCGGCTGGGTGGAAAGCAGGGCTTTGAGCTATTCAAACGCTGCTTTAGCTTCGTCATTCCACTCGAACTTGTCAGATTTCTTCATCAGTCGGTAAAGAGGCAATGCCTTTTCACCGAGGTGTGAGGTGAATCAGCTCAATGCATCCAAACAACCAGTAAGCCTCTGAACATCATGCACACGCACTTGACGTTTCATTTGGAGGATTGTGCCAACCTTTTCTGGATTCGCGTCGATTCCTCATTCGGAAACAAGAAAACCGAGCAACTTTCCGCCGAGGACTCCAAATGTGCATTTTGATGGATTGAGCTTGATATCATACCTTCTTAAGTTGGCAAAGGTTTAAGCAAGGTCAGTCTGCAGGTCGGAACCTTTGCATGACTTAACCACTAAGTCATCCATGTCTGCTTCCACATTCTGACTGATTTGAGTGAGCAGACACTTCTGAATCACGCGCATGAATGTGGCACTAGCATTCTTGAGGCCAAAGGGCATAGTAACATAGCAAAAACACCCAAATAGGGTGATGAAAGCCGTCTTTATCTCATCAGGTCCAAACAGTCGGATCTGTTGGTACCCAAAATAAGCGTCCAGGAAGGACAGTCGCTCACATCCCGCAGTTTAGTCTACTATCTGGTCGATGCGGGGCAGAGGAAAATGATTTTTCGGGCAGGCCCGATTGATGTGCTTGAAGTCAATACACATTCCGAGTGATTTATCTTTCTTGGGAACCATCACAAAATTGGCGAGCCACTCGAAGTGGTATATCTCACGGATGAACTCAGCAGCCAGGAGCCGAGCCACCTTCTCGCCAATAGCCTTTCTCTTCTCCGTGGCGGACGGACGGAGATGCTCCTTAACGGGTTTTACCTTTGGATCGAATCGCAAATGGTGCTCAGCCAGTCCCTGGGTACACCTGGCATGTCAGATGGCTTCCATGCAAAGATGTCCCAGTTCTCATGAAGGAATTGGATGAGCGCTTCTTCCTATTTCCTGTCGAGTGTCATTGAGATATGGGTCGGAGCAGCATTGGGGTCAGTCGGGTGAACATGGACTGGTTTGGTCTCGCCGGCCGACTGAAATGCGGACTTCGAGGCAGGCCTCTTAGCACGCAACAAATCACTCGGATCTGCAGTTTTCTGGTACTCTTGAAACTCTCCTACTGCCATATGCTCATCTGCTATCTTTGCACCGTCTTGAAGACAATCTCCTGCTCTTTGACGGTTACAAGAAACCGTTATCATGCCTCTGGGGCTAGGCATCTTCATCTTGATATATACATAACACGGTTGAGCCATAAAGCTAGCATAGGCAGGTCTGCCCAGAATGGCATGGTAGGCACTCTGGAAATCCACAACCTCAAAGGTCAACTGTTCCTCGCGGAATTTTTTCTCATCGCCGAAAACCACGTCAAGAGTGATCTGGCCGAGTGAGTCAGCTTTCTTTCCTAGGATGACTCCATGGAATCGCATGTTGCTCTTGCTGAGTTTGGACATCGGAATGCCCATTCCCTTTGAGGGCCTCAGCATGCAGGATATTCAGACCACTGCCACCATCCATCAAAACCTTGGTCAGTCGGGTGCCTCCCATGACTGGGTCGACCACCAGCTCTTGCCACCCAGGGGTAGCTACGCGTGGCGGGTGGCCGGCCTCGTCGAATGTAATGGTTTTTTTGACCACTTTAAATACTTTGGTGTTGTCGGAGCAACCATGTTCACCTCTCTGTTAATGACCTTCAGTCGACTCTTGCTCTCGAGATCGGAAAAAATCACCAAGGTGGCATTGACATTGGGGTAACCACCATCATCATCCTTATCTTCTGCTTCCTTATCAGACTCGTTGTCCTTTTCACTGCGTTTGCTTTCTTGGAAGCTCTGGATTAGGAGTCGACATTGTCGAGTCGTATGCTTGGGGAGAATCATGTTCCCCTCCTCATCCTTCTTGGTGTGAATATGACACGGCAAATCCATCACATCGTTTCCTTCTTGGTCCTTCACTTTCTTAGGGATCCAAGACCATTTGGGATTCCTTTGAACTTTACTTGATTAAACACTACTGCCTCGGCAGGACCTGCCGCCTCAGCCTTTCGCTTCTGCTTCGAACTGGAATTTCCTCCTCCGGTGTCCTGGGCGACTGTTTTTTGCTTACTACTCCGGAGTCGATCCTCCTCTTCACCGTTAGCGTACTTGGTGGCAATCTCCATCATCCAAGTCAGGGACATATCTCCCGTCCGACCGAACTTCAGTTTGAGCTCTCTATGGCGAACGCCTTCCTTAAAGGCACATACTGCTTGGTGATCTGACACATTCTCCACTGTGTGGTGCAGAGTGATCCATCTCTGAATATAGTCTCTCAAGGTTTCATTCGGTTTCTGCATGCAATGCTGCAACTCCGGTAGACTAGTAGGTCTCTTGCAGGTGCCCTCAAATGTTCTGGTGAACACTCGGGGTAACTCATCCCAACTCAGAATGCTCCCAGGGGCCAACTGATTCAGCCAAGCCCTGGCAGAACCTTCAAGCATCAGAGGGAGGTGCTTCATGGCCACCTCATTGCTGCCGCCACCAATGTGCACAGCCACTCGGTAGTCTTCAACCCAGTGTCGGGCTTTGTCGGTGTCAAAACCGGCGGATCTCGGGTAGGGGGTCCCGAACTGTGCATCTAGGCGGATGGTAACATGAGACAAGGGACACGATGTTTTTACCCAGGTTCGGGCCCTCTCGATGGAGGTAAAACCCTACTCCTGCTTGATTAATATTGATGATATGGGTAGTACAAGAGTTGATCTACCACGAGATCAGATAGGCTAAACCCTAGAAGCTAGCCTATGGTATGATTGTTGTTCGTCCTACGGACTAAAACTCTCCGGTTTATATAGACACCGGAGAGGGCTAGGGTTACACAGAGTCGGTTACAATGGGAGGAGATCTTCATATCGAATCGCCAAGCTTGCCTTCCACACCAAGGAAAGTCCTATCCGGACATAGGACAAAGTCTTCAATCTTGTATCTTCATAGTCTGAAAGTCTGGCCAAAGGTCATAGTCCGGCCATCCGGACACCCCCTAATCCAGGACTCCCTCAGTAGCCCCTGAACCAGGCTTCAATGACGACGAGTCCGGCGCAAATTGTCTTCGGCATTGCAAGGCGGGTTCCTCCTCCGAATACTTCATAGAAGATGTTGAACACAAGGATAGTGTCCGGCTCTGCAAAATGAGTTGCACATACCACCATAGAGAGAATAATATCTGCACAAATCTAATCTGCTGACGTATTCCGTAGCGTGACATCACTCCATGGCCAAGCCTTTATTCGAATCATTTTACTGTTCCACCTCAGCGCGTTTAGTGAGGCGGTTTCCTTGGCACGTCTTGTCAAAGCAGAAATCGTGTCCCCTTATTGCGGGATTCTCATCAATACGGGCGTGGGTAACCCAACCGCGCCATTAACCGTGGCGCTTGGGAGTTAAGCGAGTTTTATTAGGCTGGTGGGGGCTTATAGTTTCGGCCGCCCATATAAGGGGATAAGGATCCACCCTTTACATTTACGCCTTCTTCCTCCTTTGCTTATCCATCCCTGCGCACTCGAGCTCCAGCGCCCAAGTCCGCACTTCCCACCTCAATCCTTCTCCAATCATGTCCGGAGCGGGAGGTAGATGGATGGCCTCCTTCGTCATGGAGGGGAAAATCAAAAAGTTGAGGAAGGCCGGATACTTGTATGAAGACATCGCGCACCGGCTTCCAGATGAGGGGCAACTCATCCCCACCCCTGGGCCCCATGAGAGGGTCGTATTTCTCCCCCATTTCCTCCGCGGACTGGGCTTTCCCCTTCACCCGTTCGTCCGGGGGCTCATGTTCTACTACGGCCTGTACTTCCACGATCTGGCCCCGAATTTCATCCTCAACATCTCGGCGTTTATCGTTGTGTGTGAGGCCTTCCTCCGCATCCAGCCTCACTTTGGCCTATGGCTGAAGATCTTCAGTGTCAAGTCGAAGGTCGTGGGCGGCCGCCAAGCGGAGTGCAGAGGCGCCATGGTGGGCAAGATAGCCAACATTACATGGCTTGAGGGCGCCTTCGTAGAGACCATCAAAGGGTGGCAATCGGGGTGGTTCTATATCACCGAGCCGCGTGACCCTGAATGGGCAGCGGCCCCCGAATTCCGATCTGGCATCCCCACACGGCTCAAATGTTGGAAAGAGACGGGCCTGTTGTGGGGGAGTCCGGAAGAGGTGACCGGACTCCAAACCTGCGTCCGAGACCTAGTGAACAAGAAGGTTAAGCTTGTCAAGTAGTCCGGGTCATGTTCTTCCGTCGGATCCTTCCGTGTCAACAATGGGCCTTCAACTTGTGGGAGTTCGACCCGGCCCAGCACCAGACTCTGTCCCGGCTCTTCGACACAAAGCACGAGGATGCCTAGAAGGTGATATTCAAGAGCTCTGAGGTCTCCCCTCCCGTCACCGAGGATCGCGGATTCTGCGCCAAGCACCAAGCCACCGAAGTAAGCTTGCTTTTAGTCCTCCACGGGACACTTGATTTTCATAGTTTGACTCCATGTAGGATCTAAACTCCTGCTCCTTTGACAGTACTGGAAGAGGACGTCCAGACAGTTTGACTGTTCGGCCCCTTTGCCCGAAGGCCCAGCAGACGCACGCTTGACGAAGCTGCTGGTTCCGACACCTCACATGGTGTCGGAGAAGAAGGCCAAGAAGAAGGCCACGGGGACTCGAAAGAGTTCCCGGCGCCTGGTGGTGTCGGATTCATCGCCTGACAACCCCAAAGCACCCTCCGCCTCTGAGGACGAGGAGGAGGAAGAAGAAGAAGCCTCTCCCCCTCCAGCAGGGGGAGGAAAGAAAAGGAAGGCCGCCCCAACTGGGGAGGCCGGAGGGTCCAAGAAGGGGAGGACCCTTCTGCCGGACTATGCCTCCGATGCCGAAGACGGCGGGGAGGAATGGCCATCCAGGGTCAAGCCCCTAGCAAAATCCTAAGTATCTGAATACCAGAATAACTCATGGTGCCCCTCTAATATATGGTACCTTCTGACGCCGAATTCAATCATGCAGTCCGCCCAAGGCTCAGCTCGGACATTCGTCGAGCGGCTTCCTGGATTCGTCGGACGTGAATAGCGCTTCACTTCCGGCGGCCTCCTCCCCTCTCCCTACGGACGACGCCGAGGTGGAGTCCCAAAAGGGACTAAACCAGGAGGAGGTGGTCCTGGAGGCGCTGCAAGGCGACCTCCCGGACTCCAGGCCTAAAGGGGGTAAAGCCCCAGAGGGATCTAAGTCTGGCCCTGGGCCGGACACCGCTCCGGAACCACCAACGGTTCCAGAGTCCGGTAGGCGGCGCCTTTGCAAGAAGGGCATGCCTACGATGCCGGCGGCCTCCGTCCAACCGGAGACGCCGGACAATTTGCTGGAGGTTCTTAACGGCGCCTCCATCGACGAGGAGCACGGCACTGTTATGAGTGCGGTGATTCGGAAGGTTCAGTCCGCCAAGAGCGGGCTGACAGAAGCCTGTACCAGCCTGCTAACAGGCTTTGAGGTATGTATTGAAAACATATAAAAATGTTACCGCATAGACAGTAGCCTCTGATGCTCAGTTTGGTGTTCGGAAAGAAAAGCCGGGCTGAGAATCTAAAAAGATATACGTAGGAGTCTAATATAAATATGTCAATATGTGAATGCAGGCTGAGCTGCTGACCTCTGCCGCACTGACTACGGAGGTCGACGCATTGAAGCAGAACCTCGAGCAGTCCGAGAACGAGCTTGGCCGTGCCAAGAAGAAACTCGAGGACAAGGAGGGTATGTAATACTGTATGTAAATGTATATAGAAATACCTGGTTGCAAATAATGACAGGACCAACGTGAATGTTGCAGGGGCCACAACTCAGGTGGCAACCCTGAAGGAAGCGCTTTCCAAGGCCGAAGACAATGCGGCCATGGAGCGCTCAGAGCGAGAGAAGCAAGAGGCACCGGCGGTGGAGGTGCGGCAAGAGCTCGATGCTCTTGTGAAAAAACATGAGAGGTTAGAGCTTGACTTGAAGACTCGGGAGTCCGAGCTTGCCTCGGCACTTGAAAGCGCCAAATCTGCCAAGGCCAAAGCCCAAAAAGCCCTCCAGGAGATTGAGGCGATGAAAAAGATTGCGGCGGGTAAGGCATACTTTATGCAAAGCAAGCATGTGAAAGTAAATTACCTGTTACTTACCCGAATCCGGAGCTCTCCAGGAGCATTCGCAGATCTGCACCGCAGTGTATCCGATGCTGCCGCATTCTACCGGACCGAGGAAGGAAGCTCGACGGAGAAAGTGTTCTGGTCCCAGTATGCTGAGGCCGGACACCCGGTGCCCTTGAGCGACCAGCTGAAGCAGCTGGTCGAGCTTCATAAGGCGGCCGAACAGGCCATGAAGGGCCTGATAGGCCGGCTGTGGCCTGGTGAGGTCTTGCCTTTGAGCTACTTTGGGCTGGTGCGGCGGCTGGTGGATGCCTGTCCACGACTTGAAGTTATCAAGCGTTCCGTGTGTATCCAGGGCGCCCGTAGGGCTTTTGCCCGTGCTAAAGTGCACTGGGGCAAGCTAGATGCTGAGAAGCTGGTGAAGGATGGGCCACCGGAGGGGAAGGAGCATCGCAAGCCCGAGATGTATTATGAGGGCGTCCTGAAGGGTGCCCGTCCTGTGGCGGAGGAATGTACCATGGATGTAATTTTTGAGTAAACCCGCTCGTGTTTATCATGTGCGCTGAAAACTTGTTCAGATGCACTAAGCAACGCATTTTGAATTTAAAATATTACCTTCTGTGCGGCCATTTATGAAATCTGAGAGATGCAAGTCGTCGGCTTCTACCCCCATGCCACGAGTGCTGGGGTGTTCGGGATAAACCTGAGCGCTCTTGTTCCCATTCTTGGGTCCATCTAGGGAGGCGCTCAGCACAACAAACAAGGCCATCAGACTTATAATGCTTTATCACTCTTACTTAGCCATAGAATTCTATAATTTTAAATTTCGGCGAAGCCCCTAGTATTCGGAAGACCGAGTTTGGGGCGCTATCCACGCCTAGGCCAGATAAATCCGGCTCCTCGCTCTAAGCGGCATAAGTCTTTAGGGACTCGAAAAACCTCGCGAACAGCGAGCGGTCTCTCGCACTGTCATGACAGTCAGTTTTAGCTTTCTCAACTGAGGTGTTAACCCAGCTCAACTGGGGCACAATCGCAGTAGTTCTCCCAGCGCTACCTTAGCCAACATTGCGGAACGTAAGGTACCAAAACATGGGAGACGGGCAAACCCAACTATTGACCCAAGACATGATTCGGAGCCGATGCATATAGTGCTATAAGTTCGGGGTGCCACACACATGAGAGTGTTCGGTCTTCTCACACCGTATTATGGGGTGCTTAAGCCCCTAGTGTATTGGCCGTACCAAAGTGTACGGTTGCATAATGTCATGACTGAACATATTTGTATAAAAATAAATGAATACAATAATAGATAAGAGCTATGTATTGTTTATTAAAAAGGGCTGCTATGAAAGCAGAACGATATAAATAGTGCGATAAGCAAGAGATGGGGTTATTTGACATGTCCCCCCCCCCCAGGGGCAAGTTGCGAGATTTTAAGTAAAACAGGTATTTAGCTCGTTATAGAGACCACCTGGACATTTGACGTGGCTTGTTGCCTCCCTGGCTGTTGCATCGTGTCTTCGGCGAGTGTATTGCCGGACAGGCCTTCCGGATAGTTGGGTCCTAAAAGTATATATATATATAAAAGGAAACGGAAGAATAGGGAGCCCCTAGTGCGGTTGAGCCGCATTCTGGGCGTGCCATGGTTGTGCCCCTCCCCTTATGCCCATGGTATTTCCAAAGCGTAATTATGTACGCGTGGTACCGCTATCGCCATCTGACAAGGGCTGGGGTTGGGGCCGCACTGCTATGCTTGCTCGGAACGTGCCAGCCGGTTTTGTTGTAGGTTACTTCGGGCGCGCTTGATGTTGTCCGGACGTTTAACACCCGGATTGGAGAGTTGCCTTGAGAGGCTACTTTGTACTTCCGCCGCCAGGGCCGCCGTGTGCTCCTCCATTCGGAGAGAGCGTTCGGTGTTTCCATTGACCATAATGACTCCGCGAGGGCCTGGCATCTTGAGCTTGAGATATGCGTAGTGCGGCACCGCATTGAATTTTGCGAATGCGGTTCGTCCGAGCAGGGCGTGATAGCCACTGCGGAATGGGACTATGTCGAAGATTAACTCTTTGCTTCGGAAATTATCCGGGGATCCGAGGACCACTTCGAGTGTAACAGAGCATGTACAACTGGGTTCTACACCTGGTATGACTCCTTTAAAGGTTGTCTTTGTGGGTTTAATCCTTGAGGGATCTATACCCATTTTTCGCATTGTATCCTGATAAAGCAGGTTCAGGCTGCTGCCGCCGTCCATGAGGACTCTAGTGAGGTGAAATCCGTCAATGATTGGGTCTACGACCAATGCGGCGAATCCGCCGTGACGAATGCTAGTGGGGTGGTCCCTTCGATCAAAAGTGATTGAGCAGGAGGACCATGGGTTGAACTTTGGGGCGACTGGCTCCAACGCATAGACGTCCTTGAGAGCACGCTTCCGCTCCCTTTTGGGGATATGGGTTGAGTATATCATGTTCACCGTCCGCACTTGCGGGGGGAAGCCCTTCTGTCCTCTGTTGTTCGGCGACCGGGGCTCCTCCTCATCATCGTTATGCAGCCCCTTGTCTCTGGTTTCGGCACTTAACTTGCCTGCCTACTTGAACACCCAACAATCCCTGTTGGTGTGGTTGGCTGGTTGTTCGGGGGTGCCGTGTATCTGGCACGAGCGATCGAGTATCCGGTCTAAGCTGGATGGGCCCGGAGGGTTTCTTTTGAATGGCTTCTTCCGCTGACCGGGTTTAGAGCCTCTGAATCCGGCATTAACTGTCGTATCCTCAGTATTGTCGCCGTTAATGCGGCGCTTGTGCTTGTTATGACGTGACCTGCCATTGTTGTCCTTCATATCCGAATTGCCAGGGCTCTTGGTTATGTTATTGCTACGAGCTAGCCAGCTGTCTTCTCCCGCGCAAAAGCGGGTCATGAGTGTCGTGAGGGCTGCCATAGATTTCGGCTTTTCCTGTCCTAGGTGCCGGGCAAGCCATTCATCTCGGATGTTGTGCCTAAAGGCTGCAAGGGCCTCTACGTCCGGACAGTCGACTATTTGATTTTTCTTGGGTAGGAACCGTGTCCAGAATTGTCTGGCCGATTCCTCTGGCTGCTGGATTATGTGGCTTAGGTCATTGGCATCTGGTGGTCGCACATAAGTGCCCTGGAAGTTGTCAAGGAATGCGGATTCCAGGTCCTTCCAGTAACTAATTGACTCTACTGGCAGGCTGTTAAGCCATTGCCGAGCTGGTCCTTTAAGCTTGAGAGGGAGGTATTTGATGGTGTGTAGATCATCACCATGGGCCATGTGGATATGAAGGAGATAATCCTCGATCCATACCGCGGGATCTGTTGTGCCATCGTATGATTTGATTTTTACGGGTTTAAAACCCTCAGGGATTTGATGATCCATTACTTCGTCTGTGAAGCATAGTGGGTGTGCGGCGCCCCTGTACTTGGCTATATCGCGACGTAGCTCGGATGAGCTTTGTCAGTTGTGTTCGGCCTGGCCGTATTAATCATATCCGGCGTGACGGTTATCATCACGTGATGTGGGGCGCCTACGCGATCCATAGATCGATCTTGTTTGCCTTGCCTTATCCTCCAATATGTCTCGTAGGTCTGTTGCGTTTCCCCGTGCTCTGGTATTTTTGGAGCGGCACCGGGGTGCGCCTTGAGTTGAGGGCCGAAAGGCCTCTCTGTCGCGGCCACGGGGTGGCCGATCGGGCGCGTCGTACGCTGGTGATGTGGGTTTAGTTGCTTCCTCCTCTAGTTGGGGTAGCAGCCTGCGCTTTGGGTAGCTCTTGGAGGGGCGTTTGAGTTTATACTCTTCGGTCGCCAGGACTTCAGTCCATCTATCGGCTAGCAAGTCTTGGTCAGCTCTAAGCTGCTGCTGTTTTTTCTTGAGGCTGCTTGCCGTGGCCATAAGCCTGCGTTTGAAATGCTCTTGTTCGACAGGATCCTCTGGCATGACGAATTCGTCGTCGTCGAGGCTTGCCTCGTCATCGGAGGGAGGCGTATAATTGTCGTCCTCGACCTCCCTGTCTGCCGCTCTCTCATGAGGGCTGGCTCCTCCGTCCTCCTGCGCCGAATCCTGCTGGAGGGGGTTGTCTTCGGCACTATCCGGGGTGTTGTTGTCCCCAGTGCCGGACTCGCCGTTTTTGCTTTGGCGGCATTTAGAGCGGCGCCGCTAACGTCGGCGCTTGGGTTGCTTCTTGGAGGGGTCATCCTCCATTTTTTCATCACCATCCCCTGATTTAGGGGTGTCCACCATGTATATGTCATATGACGAGGTGGCTTTCTAGTGCCCTATAGGTGTTGGTTCTTGGTCGTCTCCTTCATCGGCGTCCATACCGTCGATGTCTTCGGAGTCGAAGTCGAGCATGTCGGTTAAATCGTCGACAGTGGCTATGAAGTGGGCGGTGGGTGGGTTTCGAATTTCTTTGTTGTCCGCATCCCAACCTTGCTGACCATAATCCGACCAGGGCTCTCCTCACAAAGAGAGAGACTTTAGTGAACTCAAGATGTCGCCAAAGGGCGAGTGCTGAAAGACGTCCGCGGCGGTGAACTCCATGATTGGAGCCCAATTGGGTTCGATCGGAAGGGGTGCGGAAGATTCGGAGTCCGGAAAGGAGTCCGGCACCTTGGATTCACAGGCCTCACAAAGGACTAGGCCGGTATTCGGCTCAATCGCCGTAGGAATCGCGGCTCCTGGGGCGGCGTCCAACCGTCCGTCCCCGACTGGCGTGGTCGGCTCCGAGCTAAGGGTCAGAGCGGACACCTGAGCGGCGCTCTAGGCGCTATCCGGCGGCAGAGCTAGATCATGCCCATCGTGATAGTGCGGCGCGCTCGGCCGTGGCTCGAATCCGTCGAAGATCAAGTCCCCGCGGATGTCGGCTATGTAGTTTAAGCTTCCAAATCTGACCTGATGGCCAGGAGCGTAGCTTTCGATCTGCTCCAGGTGGCCAAGCGAATTGGCCCGCAGTGCGAAGCCGCCAAATACGAAGATCTGTCCGGGGAGAAAAGTCTCACCCTGGACCCCGTCGTGGTCGATGATCGAAGAAGCCATCGGGACTAAAGGTGACGACAGAGAGGAACTCTCAATGAAAGCACCAATGTCGGTGTCAAAACCGGCGGATCTCGGGTAGGGGTCCTAAACTGTGCGTCTAGGCGGATGGTAACAGGAGACAAGGGACATGATGTTTTTACCCAGGTTCGTGCCCTCTTGATGGAAGTAAACCCCTACTCCTGCTTGATTAACATTGATAATATGGGTAGTACAAGAGTTGATCTACCACGAGATCAGAGAGGCTAAACCCTAGAAGCTAGCCTATGGAATGATTGTTGTTCGTCCAATGGACTAAAACTCTCCGGTTTATATAGACACCGGAGAGGGCTAGGGTTACACAGAGTCGGTTACAATGGGAGGAGATCTTCATATCGAATCGCCAAGCTTGCCTTCCACGCCAAGGAAAGTCCTATCCGGACACGGGACAAAGTCTTCAATCTTGTATCTTCATAGTCCGGGAGTCCGGTCAAAGGTCATAGTCCGGCCATCCGGACACCCCCTAATCCAGGACTCCCTCAGGCTTTGACTCTCCTTTGAACTTACCGATGGCAGTCGCCAATCTGAAGTTATGAGGGATCTCATCGGCTCTGATGGCTCTTCTGAAACACTCTGGGCCGGAAACATGGACCCTGCTTCCACTTGGCCTATCTCTATCCAGCCCTTCTCTGTAAGCTCTGTTCCGGTCGACCAAACCCTACACAAGGACAAACCTTGCATCGAAGCCGAGCTCTCTGGGGTCTACTGGAACTCTGCGGTCATTTCCGTACGGATGTCTGTCATCATATCGCCGGGGCGCGTATGACCCGTCCTTTGGAAGGGGCGAAGGCGCTCGACGGTGGTTGTCGCAGGCGTACTCACAATCATACTCTCCATGAGCTCTTCCCAAGTGTCGATCCTGGCGGTGATCACGATCTCCACGCCGCAAAGGCAACCTAGGGCTGCATGCCAGCTGAATGGTGTCTGCTCTTACTGATCTGCAATGGATTCTGTTCCGCGACTGGGACACAGCGGAGTTCTGGTCTCCTGCCGCTCAGAGCAGCGCCCTGATCTACTCCAAGCCTCTTCTAACCTCTGAATGGTACGGCTGAATGGACTCTGCAATATGCGCAACAGCTGTAAGATTCCGAATCGATGTGCGGAATACCCGAGTTTCTGGTGGAAACAATTGCCGTGGACGTCGACTGGACTCAGGGATCAGTCGACGGGCACGCTCGTCGAGAGAATGTTGGAGATTCTCCAGACAAGTGCGCTCAGCCAGCGTGGCCAGGCGCAATGCCTCCAAGGCCCGGGCCTCGACGGTTTCCCCTATGATGGGGGTCTGGAGAGCCTCCATGTTGCAGCGATGCAGCTCCTCCCACTGCTGCGAGCTAAGAGGCTGGGGCTGATACTCCTCATTACCGAATAATGGGCCGTCGCTACCACCGCCGCCGCCGCTGCGACGAAACCCAGGTGGGCCATGATGGGAGTCGACCATGAGGACTTCTGCCGCGGGGTCACAACTCCCAGCTCTCGTAAAAGGTGTCTGCGAAATCAGTCGACAGGTCGACTGATCTGCGGGGAAATACATCGGGCTCGATCGCTGCGACTTGGGGGATGAACGCCTGACGAGCCACCGCGTGTCTCACCCACTGCTGGAGCTGCAAACGACCAGACCGCTTGCGGACGTCCATCAGAGTGAGACAACAACGCGAGGACTGACTAGTACAGGGTCGACAGCTGCCGAAGGAGGACGTCGCAGGAACTCGTGTGAAAGTGCGACGAGCCACGAATCAGGAGAGCCTCGACGTCGAAGGGGGCCTCCTGGAGCCAGGCGGAGTCATCGGCGATGAAAGTGAGCGCGCCGAGTCAGAACTCGTGGCCCATGACCAAACAGCCGCCGGAAACCATGCTGATGAAGATCGAAGAAAATGCAACCTCGCCGGAAGTCGCTAAGACGCTTTGCCCCACTGTGGGTGCCAACTGTCGTGGTACTAGGTCTGACAGGGGGTACATATGAGGAGGCAAGGTCCTAGCTACTGTGATATTGTACACAAGTGTTTACGAGTTCAGGCCCCTCTCGGAGGACGTAAAATCCTTACGTATCGGTGCCTTGAGGTGGTTGACTGGAATATGGGAGTGTGTGTTTCAGGGGGTGCGAACCCTTGTCCCAGAGGAGGGGGGTGGCTTATATAGAGTGCGCCAGGACCCATCCCACCTCCATTACAGGGGTTCAATGTACATAAAGATAGGGCATTACTGATAACGCCAGCTATAAAGTGCTATTAATGATCTTAAAGACTTCGGAGTGAACGCCTGACAATTGTTGTCCTGAGCAACTCCTGGTCTTCAGTAGGTCGAGTGGTTTCTTGTATGGTAGAGTGATATCAGGAAGGAGGGCTACCCGAGTGATATGACTTGGTCGAGTGGATTGCACTCGACGCCTTCAATTGGTACTCCCTGTTGTCTCTTGGATGTCTTTGCTTCTAGGGTAGTAACCTTGGGTAGGGCGTATAGGTCAGACCTATGACCCTACCCTAGGTCTATATCATCATCACCTACCCCCCTGGGCGCGCCGTCCTACCTTGTGGCCGCCTCGTTGCTTCCTTGACATCCACTCCAAGTCTCCTGGATTGCGTTTTTCCCAAAACAATTCTCCCGAAGGTTTCATTCCGTTTGGACTCCGTTTGATATTCCTTTTCAGCGAAACACTGAAATAGGCAAAAAGACGACAATTTGCACTAGGCCTCCGGTTAACAGGTTAGTCCCAAAAATAATATAAAAGTGCATAATTAAGCCCATTAAACATCCAAAACAGATAATATACTAGCATGGAACAATAAAAAATTATAGATATGTTGGAGACGTATCAATATTGTTGAATCTGATGATGAACTTGAAACTGAAAATATTGAAACACCTACTCGAACTAGTCCTCCTAGATATGAATTGCCAAAGGTACCGGAAGGTTATACTATGAGTGCGGAGGCAACTAGAGATATTCTTGCTTGTAAGGATAGAGATGATCTAGGGAAATTACTATGCATGTATAAAGAAATATCTCTGAATGCTAAAATGAAATGTGATCCTGAGTTTGCTACTTCACCTATTGTTATTGCTGATAAGGATTATGAATTCTCTGTCGACCCAGAGTTAATCACTTTGGTTAAATCTAATCCTTTCCATGGTTATGAAACTGAAACTGTTGTGGAACATCTTACTAAGTTGAATGATATAGCTACCCTTTTTGCTCATGATGAGAAGATTCTCTATTACTATATTCTCAAGTTATTTCTATTCTCATTAAATGGCGATGCTAAAGCTCGGTACAATACTCTTGCTCCTGGTTGTGTGTGTAGTCCCCAGGATATGATCTATTACTTCTCTAAAAAATATTTCCCTGCTCATAAGAAACAAGCTGCCTTGCAGGAAATATTTAACCTTGTGCAAATTGAAGAAGAGAGTCTCCCACAAGCTTGGGGGAGGCTTCTCCAATTGCTCAATGCTTTGCCCGATCACCCTCTTAAGAAAAATGAAATACTTGATATCTTCTATAATGGACTAATCGATGCTTCTAGGGACTTCCTAGATAGTTGTGCTAGTTATGTTTTCAGGGAGCAAACTACTGGGCAAGCTGAGGAAATATTGAATAACATATTGAAAAATCATGATGATTGGACTCCTCCTGAAACACCTATTAAACCCACTCCGAAGAAGAGAGGTGTCAGTGTCAAAACCGGCGGATCTCGGGTAGGGGGTCCCGAACTATGCGTCTAGGCGGATGGTAACAGGAGACAAGGGACGAAATGTTTTTACCCAGGTTCGGGCCCTCTCGATGGAGGTAAAACCCTACTCCTGCTTGATTAATATTGATGATATGGGTAGTACAAGAGTTGATCTACCACGAGATCAGAGAGGCTAAACCCTAGAAGCTAGCCTATGGTATGATTGTTGTTCGTCCTATGGACTAAAACTCTCCGGTTTATATAGACACCGGAGAGGGCTAGGGTTACACAAAGTCGGTTACAATGGGAGGAGATCTTCATATCGAATCGCCAATCTTGCCTTCCACGCCAAGGAAAGTCCTATCCGGACACGGGACGAAGTCTTCAATCTTATATCTTCATAGTCTGGGAGTCCGGCCAAAGGTCATCGTTCGGCCATCCGGACACCCCCTAATCCAGGACTCCCTCAGTAGCCCCTGAACCAGGCTTCAATGACGACGAGTCCGGCGTGCAAATTTTCTTTGGCATTGCAAGGCGGGTTCCTCCTCCGAATACTTCATAGAAGATGTTGAACACAAGGATAGTGTCCGGCTCTGCAAAATAAGTTCCACATACCACCGTAGAGAGAATAATATCTGCACAAATCTAATCTGCTGACGTATTCTACAGCGTGACATCACGCCACGGCCAAGCCTTTATTTGAATCATTTTACTGTTCCACCTCAGCGCATTTAGCGAGGCGGTTTCCTTGGCACGTCTTGTCAAAGAAGAGATCGTGTCCCCTTATTCCGGGATTCTCATCAATACGGGCGTGGGTAACCCAACCGCGCCATTAACCGCAGCGCTTGGGAGATAAGCGAGTTTTATTAGGCTGGTGGGGGCTTATAGTTTCGGCCGCCCATATAAGGGGATAAGGATGCACCCTTTCCATTTACGCTTTCTTCCTCCTTTGCTTACCCATCCCTGCGCACTCGAGCTCCAGCGCCCAAGTCCGCACTTCCCACCTCAATCCTTCTCCAATCATGTCCGGAGCGGGAGGTAGATGGATGGCCTCCTCCGTCACAGAGGGGCAAATAAAAAAGTTGAGGAAGGCCAGATACTTGTCTGACGACATCGCGCACCGGCTTCCAGATGAGGGGCAACTCATCCCCACCCCTGGGCCCCATGTGAGGGTCGTATTTCTCCCCCATTTCCTCCACGAACTGGGCTTTCCCCTTCACCCATTTGTCTGGGGGCTCATGTTCTACTACGGCCTGGACTTCCACGATCTGGCCCCGAACTTCATCCTCAACATCTCGATGTTTATCATCGTGTGTGAGGCCTTCCTCCGCATCCAGCCTCACTTTGGCCTATGGCTGAAGATCTTCAGCGTCAAGCCGAAGGTCGTGGGCGGCCGCCAAGCAGAGTGCGGAGGCGCCATCGTGGGCAAGATAGCCAACGTTACATGGCTCGAGGGCGCCTTCGTAGAGACCATCAAAGGGTGGCAATCGGGGTGGTTCTATATCACCGAGCCGCGTGACCCTGAATGGGCAGCGGCCCCCGAATTCCGATCTGGCATCCCCACACGGCTCACATCTGGGAAAGAGACGGGCCTGTTGTGGGGGAGTCTGGAAGAGGTGACCGGACTCCACACCTGCGTCCGAGACCTGGTGAACAAGAAGGTTAAGCTTGTCAACGTAGTCCAGGTCATGCTCTTCCGCCGGATCCTTCCGTGTCAACGACGGGCCTTCAACTTGTGGGAGTTCGACCCGGCCCAGCACCAGACTCTGTCCCGGCTCTTCGACACAAAGCATGAGGACGCCTGGAAGGTGCTATTCAAGAGCTCCGAGGTCTCCCCTCCCGTCACCGAGGATCGCGGATTCTGCGCCAGGCGCCAAGCCACCGAAGTAAGCTTTCTTTTAGTCCTCCACGGGACACTTGATTTTCATAGTTTGGCTCCATGTAGGATCTAAACTCCTGCTCCTTTGACAGGACTGGAAGAGGACGTCCGGACAGTTTGACTGTCCGGCCCCTTTGCCTGAATGCCCAGCAGACGCACGCTTGACGAAGCTACTGGTTCCGGCACCTCACGTGGTGCCGGAGAAGAAGGCCAAGAAGAAGGCCACGGGGACTCGAAAGAGTTCCCGGCGCCTGGTGGTGTCAGATTCATCGCCTGACAACCCCGATGCACCCTACGCCTCTGAGGACGAGGAGGAGGAAGAAGAAGAAGCCTCTCCCCCTCCAGCGGGGGGAGGAAAGAAAAGGAAAGCCGCCCCACCTGAGGAGGCCGGAGGGTCCAAGAAGGGGAGGACCCTTCTGCCGGACTACGCGTCCGATGCCGAAGACGGTGGGAAGGAATGGCCATCCAGGGTCAAGCCCCTGGCAAAATCGTAAGTATCCGGATACCAGAATAACTCATGGCGCCCCTCTAATGTATGGTACCTTCTGACGCTGAATTCAATCATGCAGTCCGCCCAAGGATCAGCTCGGCGATTCGTCGAGCGGCTCCCTGGATTCGTCGGACGTGAATAGCGCTTCAGTTCTGACGGCCTCCTCCCCTCTCCCTACGGACGACGCCGAGGTGGAGTCCCAAAAGGGACTAAACCAGGAGGAGGTGGTCCTGGAGGCGACGCAAGGCGACCTCCCGGACTCCAGGCCCAAAGGGGGTAAAGCCCCAGAGGGATCTAAGTCCGGCCCTGGGCCGGACACCGCTCCGGAACCACCAACGGTTCCAGAGTCCGGTAGGCGGCGCCTTCGCAAGAAGGGCACGCCTATGATGCCGGCAGCCTCCGTCCAACCTGAGACGCCGGACAATTTGCTGGAGGTGCTTAACGGCGCCTCCATCGACGAGGAGCACCACACTATTATGAGTGCGGTGATTCAGAAGGTTCAGTCCGCCAAGAGCGGGCTGCCAGAAGCCTGTACCAGCCTGCTAACAGGCTTTGAGGTATGTATTCAAAACATATAAAAATGTTACCGCATAGACAGTAGCCCCTGATGCTCAGTTTGGTGTTCGAAAAGAAAAGCCGGACTGAGAATCTAAAAAGATATACAGAGGAGTCTAATATAAATATGTCAATATGCGAATGCAGGCTGCGCTGCTGACCTCTACCGCACTGACTGCGGAGGTCGGCGCATTGAAGCAGAACCTCGAGCGGTCCGAGAACGAGCTCGGCCGTGCCAAGAAGCAGCTCGAGGACAAGGAGGGTATGTAATACCGTATGTAAATGTATATAGAAATACCTGGTTGCAAATAATGACAGGACCAACGTGAATGTTGTAGTAGCCACAACTCAGGTGGCAACCCTGAAGGAAGCGCTTTCCAAGGCCGAAGACAATGCGACCATGGAGCGCTCAGAGCGAGAGAAGCAAGAGGCGCAGGCGGCAGAGGTGCGGCAAGATCTCGATGCTCTTGTGAAAAAACATGAGAGGTTAGAGCTTGACTCGAAGACTCGGGAGTCCAAGCTTGCCTCGGCACTTGAAAGCGCCAAATCTGCCAAGGCCGAAGCCCAAAAAGCCCTCCAGGAGATTGAGGCGATGAAAAAGATTGCAGCGGGTAAGGCATTCTTTATGCAAAGCAAGAATGTGAAAGTAAATTACCTGTTACTTAACCGAATCCGGAACTCTCCAGGAGCATTCGCAGATCTGCCCCATAGTGTATCCGATGCCGCCGCATTCTACCGGGCCGAGGAAGGAAGCTCGACGGAGAAAGTGTTCTGGTCCCAGTATGCTGAGGCCGGACACCCGTTGCCCTTGAGCGACCAGCTGAAACAGCTGGTCGACTTCATAAGGCGGCCGAACAGGCCATGATGGGCCTGATAGGCCGGCTGTGTCCTGGTGAGGTCTTGCCTTTGAGCTACTTTGGGATGGTGCGGCGGCTGGTGGATGCCTGTCCACGACTTGAAGTTATCAAGCATTCCGTGTGTATCGAGGGCGCCTGTAGGGCTTTTGCCTGTGCTAAAGTGCACTGGGCAAGCTAGATGCTGAGAAGCTGGTGAAGGATGGGCCACCGGAGGGGAAGGAGCATCGCAAGCCCGAGATGTATTATGAGGGCGTCCTGAAGGGTGCCCGTCTTGTGGCGAAGGAATGTACCATGGACGTAATTTTTGAGCAAACTCGCTCATGTTTATCCTGTGCGCTAAAAACTTGTTCAGATGCGCTAAGCAACGCTTTTTGAATTTAAAATATTACTTTATGTGCGGCCGTTTATAAAATCTGAGAGATGCAAGTCGTCGGCTTCTACCCCCATGCCACGAGTGCTGGGGTGTTCGGGATAAACCTGAGCGCTCTTGTTCCCATTCTTGGGTCCATCTAGGGAGGCGCTCAACACAACGAACAAGGCCATCGGACTTATAATACTTTATCACTCTCACTTAGCCATAGAATTCTATAATTTTAAATTTCGGCGAAGCCCCTAGTATTCGGAAGACCGAGTTTGGGGCGCTATCCACGCCTAGGCCAGATAAATCCGGCTCCTCGCTCTAAGCGGCATAAGTCTTTAGGGACTCGAAAAACCTCGCGAACAGCGACCGCTCTCTCGCACTATCATGACAGTCAGTTTTAGCTTTCTCTACTGAGGTGTTAACCCATCTCAACTCGGGCACAATCGCAGTAGTTCTCCCAGTGCTACCTTAGTCAACATTGCGGAACGTAAGGTACCAAAACATGGGAGCCGGGCAAACCCAACTATTGACCCAAGACATTATTCGGAGCCGATGCATATAGTGCTATAAGTTCGGAGTGCCGCACTCATGAGAGTGTTCGGTCTTCTCACACCGTATTATGGGGTGCTTAAGCCCCTGGTGTATTGGCCGTACCAAAGTGTACGGTTGCATAATGTCATGACTGAACATATTTGTATAAAAATAAATGAATACAGTAATAGATAAGAGCTATGTATTGTTTATTAAAAAAGGCTGCTATGAAAGCAGAAAGATACAAATAGTGCGATAAGCAAGAGATGGGGTTATTTGACATGTCCCCCCCAGGGGCAAGCTGCGAGATTTTAGGAAAAACAGGTATTTAGCTCGTTATAGAGACCACCTGGACATTTGACGTGGCTTGTTGTCTCCCTGGCTGTTGCATCGTGTGTTTGGCGAGTGTATTGCCGGACAGGCCTTCCGGATAGTCGGGTCCTGAAAGTGTGTGTATATATATATATATATATATATATATATATATATATATATATATATATATATATATATATATATATATATATATATATATATAAGGAAACGGAAGAATAGGGAGCCCCTAGTGCAGTTGAGCCGCATTCTGGGCGTGCCGTTGTTGTGCCCCTCCCCTTATGCCCATGGTATTTCCAAAGCGTAATTATGTACGTGTAGTACCGCTATCGCCATCTGGCGAGGGCTGGGGTTGGGGCCGCACTGCTATGCTTGCTAGGAATGTGCCAGCCGGTTTTGTTGTAGGTTACTTCGGGCGTACTTGACTTTGTCCGGACGTTTAACACCCGGATTAGAGAATTGCCTTGAAAGGCTACTTTGTACTTCCGCCGCCAGGGCTGCCGTGTGCTCCTCCGTTCGGAGAGAGCGTTCGGTGTTTCCATTGACCGTAATGACTCCGCGAGGGCTTGGCATGTTGAGCTTGAGATATGCGTAGTGCGGCACCGCATTGAATTTTGCGAATGCGGTTCGTCCGAGCAGGGCGTGATCGCCACTGCGGAATGGGACTATGTCGAAGATTAACTCTTTGCTTCGGAAATTATCCGGGGATCCGAGGACCACTTCGAGTGTAACCGAGCATGTACAGCTGAGTTCTACACCTGGTATGACTCCTTTAAAGGTTGTCTTTGTGGGTTTAATCCTTGAGGGATCTATACCCATTTTTCGCACTATATCCTGATAAAGCAGGTTCAGGCTGCTGCTGCCGTCCATGAGGACTCTAGTGAGGTGAAATCCGTCAATGATTGGGTCTAGGACCAATGCGGCGAATCCGCCGTGACGAATGCTAGTGGGGTGGTCCCTTCGATCAAAAGTGATCGGGCAGGAGGACCATGGGTTGAACTTTGGGGCGACTGGTCCAACGCATAGACGTCCTTGAGAGCACGCTTCCGCTCCCTTTTGGGGATATGGGTTGCATATATCATGTTCACCGTCCGCACTTGCGGGGGGAAGCCTTTCTGTCCTCTGTTGTTTGGCGGCCGGGGCTCCTCCTCGTCATCGCTATGCAGCCCCTTGTCTCTGGTTTCGGCACTTAACTTGCATGCCTGCTTGAACACCCAACAATCCCTGTTGGTGTGGTTGGCTAGTTGTTCGGGGGTGTGTGTATCTGGCACAAGCGATCGAGTATCCGGTCTAAGCTGGATGGGCCCGGAGGGTTTCTTTTGAATGGCTTCTTCCGCTGACCGGGTTTAGAGCCTCTGAATCCGGCATTAACTGCCGTATCCTCAGTATTGTCGCCGTTAATGCGGCGCTTGTGCTTGTTACGACGTGACCTGCCATTGTTGTCCTTGGTATCCGAATTGCCAGGGCTCTTGGTTATGTTATTGCTACGAGCTAGCCAGCTGTCTTCTCCCATGCAAAAGCGGGTCATGAGTGTCGTGAGGGCTGCCATAGATTTCGGCTTTTCCTATCCTAGGTGCCGGGCAAGCCATTCGTCTCGGATGTTGTGCCTGAAGGCTGCAAGGGCCTCTGCGTCCGGACAGTCGACTATTTGTTTTTTCTTGGTTAGGAACCGTGTCCAGAATTGTCTGGCCGATTCCTCTGGCTGCTGGATTATGTGGCTTAGGTCATCGGTGTCTGGTGGTCGCACATAAGTGCCCTGAAAGTTGTCAAGGAATGTGGATTCCAGGTCCTCCCAGCAACTAATTGACTCTGCTGGCAGGCTGTTAAGCCAATGCCGAGCTTGTCCTTTAAGCTTGAGCGGGAGGTATTTGATGGCGTGTAGATCATCACCACGGGCCATGTGGATATGAAGGAGATAATCCTTGATCCATACCGCGGGATCTGTTGTGTCATCGTATGATTCGATGTTTACGGGTTTAAAACCCTTGGCGATTTGATGATCCATTACTTTGTCTGTGAAGCATAGTGGGTGTGCGGCGCCCCTGTACTGGGCTATATCGCGACGTAGCTCGGATGAGCTTTGTCTGCTGTGTTCGGCCTGGCCGTATTTATCATATCCGGCGTGACGATTATCGTCACGTGACGTGGGGCGCCCACGCGATCCGTAGATCGATCTTGTTTGCCTTGCCTTATCCTCCAATATGTCTCGCAGGTCTGTTGCGTTTCCCCATGCTCTGGTATTTTTGGAGCGGCGCCGGGTGCGGCTTGAGTTGAGGGCCGAAAGGCCTCTCTGTCGCGGCCACGAGGTGGCCGATCGGGCGCATCGTACGCTGGTGATGTGGGTTTAGTTGCTTCCGCCTCTAGTTGGGGTAGCAGCCTGCGCTTTGGGTAGCTCTTGGAGGGCGTTCGAGTTTATACTCTTCGACCACCAGGACTTCAGTCCATCTGTCGGCTAGCAAGTCTTGGTCAGCTCTAAGTTGCTGCTGTTTTTTCTTGAGGCTGCTTGCCGTGGCCATAATCCTGCATTTGAAACGCTCTTGTTCGACGGGATCCTCTGGCATGAGGAATTCGTCGTCGTCGAGGCTTGCCTCGTCTTCGGAGGGAGGCATATAATTGTCGTCCTCGACCTCCCTGTCTGCCGCTCTCTCATGAGGGCTGGCTCCTCCGTCCTCCAGCGCTGAATCCTGCTGGAGGGGGTTGTCTTCGGCACTGTCCGGGGTGTTGTTGTCTCCAGTTCCGGACTCGCCATTTTTGCTTTGGCGGGATTTAGAGCGGCGCCGCTGACGTCGGCGCTTGGGTTGCTTCTTGGAGGGGTCATCCTCCGTTTTTTCATCGCCATCCCCTGCTTTAGGGGTGTACACCATGTATATGTCATCTGATGAGGTGGCTTTCTAGTGCCCTATAGGTGCTGGTTCTTGGCCGTCTCCTTCATCAGCGTCCATACCGTCCATGTCTTCGGAGTCGAAGTCAAGCATGTCGGTTAAATCGTCGACAGTGGCTACGAAGTGGGCGGTGGGTGGGTTTCGAATTTCGTCGTTGTCCGCATCCGAACCTTGCTGCCCATAATCCGGCCAGGGCTCTCCTAACAAAGAGAGAGACTTTAGTGAACTCAAGATGTCGCCAAAGGGCGAGTGCTGAAAGACGTCCGCAACGGTGAACTCCATGATCGGAGCCCAATTGGGTACGATCGGAAGGGGTGTGGAAGAATCGGAGTCCGGAAAGGAGTCCGGCACCTTGGAGTCACAGGCCTCACAAAGGACTAGGCCGGTATTCGGCTCAATCACTGTAGGAATCGCGTTTCCTGGGGCAGCGTCCAACCGTCCGTCCCCGACTGGCGTGGTCGGCTCCGAGCTAAGGGTCGGAGCGGACACCTGAGCGGCGCTCTGGGCGCTGTCTGACGGCAGAGCTAGATCATGCCCATCGTGACAGTGCGGTGCGCTCGGCTGTGGCTCGAATCCGTCGAAGATCAAGTCCCCGCGGATGTCGGCCGTGTAGTTTAAGCTTCCAAATCTGACCTGATGGCCAGGGGCATAGCTTTCGATCTGCTCTAGGTGGCCAAGCGAATTGGCCCACCGTGTGAAGCCGCCGAATACGAAGATCTGTCCGGGGAGAAAAGTCTCACCCTGGACCGCGTTGTGGTTGATGACCGAAGAAGCCATCGGGCCTAAAGGTGACGACAAAGAGGAACTCTCAATGAAAGCACCAATGTCGGTGTCAAAACCGGCGGATCTCGGGTAGGGGGTCCTGAGCTGTGCGTCTAGGCGGATGGTAACAGGAGACAAGGGACAGGATGTTTTTACCCAGGTTCGGGCCCTCTCGATGGAGGTAAAACCCTACTCCTGCTTGATTAATATTGATGATATGGGTAGTACAAGAGTTGATCTACCACGAGATCAGAGAGGCTAAACCCTAGAAGCTAGCCTATGGTATGATTGTTGTTCGTCCTACGGACTAAAACTCTCTGGTTTATATAGACACTGGAGAGGGCTAGGGTTACATAGAGTCGGTGACAATGGGAGGAGATCTTCATATCGAATCGCCAAGCTTGCCTTCCACGCCAAGGAAAGTCCTATACGGACATGGGACGAAGTCTTGAATCTTGTATCTTCATAGTCCGGGAGTCCGGCCAAAGGTCATAGTCCGGCCATCCGGACACCCCCTAATCCAGGACTCCCTCAAGGGGTATCTTATATCTCAGTCCTGATATGCAAGAGGCAAAGAAACCTATGAAGGAAAAAGGTATTAAGGCCGAGGATGTTAAAAATTTACCACCTATCGAAGAAATACATGGGCTGGAAGCACCACCACCACCCAAGGTGGTAGAGGTAAAATCTTTAATGAAATTCAATGATAGTGATGATCCTCGTAATAAACATCCTAGTCAATGCCTTTATGAGTTTGATAATTACATTAGAAAGCAAGATCACTTCAATGCAAATGTTATGAAACAATTGAAATACAACTCTGATATGATTGCTCGCTTAAGTGACTTGTTATTTAGAATCTCAAATGATGTTAGAGGTGTAGGAAAACATGCCTCTACGGTTCAAACTCAATTAGAACAAGTTGCTAAATCTCGAAGAGAGTTACTTGATGAAATGAACAATAATATAAGTGACTTCGCTGTTAGAGTAGCAACTAGAGGGGGTAAAATGACTCAGGAACCACTTTATCCTGAGGGCCATCCAAAGAGAATCGAACAAGATTCTCAAAGGAACAACACCACTACACCTAGTCCTCTAAAAGGAAAAAGAAGAAGAAAAATGATAGGACCTTGCCTGCCTCTAGTGAACCTAAAATAGAAAAACCTGCTGATAATGATAATGAAGTTTCTATCTCTGATGGTGAGACTCAATGTGGTAATGAACACTCACCTTCTGATAATGAAAAAGGTAATGATGAGGTTAGTGGAAACACTCAACCTAATGATAAAGAACCAGATAATGATGTTGAGATAGAACCAGTTGTTGATCTTGATGACCCACAACCTAAGAATACAAGATATGATAAAAGAGACTCTATTGCTAGAAAACATGGAAAGGAAAGAGAACCATGAGTTCAAAAGCCTATTCCCTTTCCACCTAAGTCAACTAAAAAGAAAGATGATGAAGAATTTGGACGCTTTGCTGAAATGATTAATCTTGAAAATGCCTCCTTATGCAAAGTATATGAAAGACATCATCACTAATAAGAGAAAAATACCGGAGCTGAAATCTCCACTATGCTTGCTAATTATAATTTTAAAGATGGAGTACCTAGAAAACTTGGAGATCCAGGAATACCAACTATACCATGCTCCATTAAAAGAAACTATGTGAAAACTGCTTTATGTGATTTGGGAGCTGGTGTTATGCCTTTCTCTTTATATAAAAGACTTGACTTGAATAAACTCACACCTACAGAAATATTCTTGCAAATGGCTGATAAATCAACTGTCATACCTATCGGTATTTGTGAGGATGTGCCCATTGTTGTTGCTAATGTTACTATTTTGACTGACTTTGTTATACTTGAGATGCCCGAGGATGAAAACATGTCGATTATCCTTGGTAGACCCTTCTTGAATACCACAGGGGCTGTTATTGATTGCAATAAAACCAAGGTCACTTTTCATATCAATGGTAATGAGCATACGGTGCACTTTCCGAAGAAACAATTCCAAGCGAATGGTGTTAATGTTATTGAAAAATCTTCGACAATCACTATTGGAAGTTTTCAACTATCTCTACCTACTGTCAAAAAGAAATATGAAATTCTTATTGTTGGGGACATTCATATCCCCATTGAGGTAACTTAGTGATTTACGGAAGTTCTTCGGTTTCATATTAATCGAAAGTGGTTGTTAATAAGACTTGATCAACCTTATTAATGGATCATTTTTTAGAGGTATAAAGTTGATGAATTTAGTAAGCACTACCTTATGTCCCTATCTTTTGTTTTCTGTTTTTATTAGTAAAACAAAATAAAATGCCATGCTTTGTCTATTTTCTGAGTTTCCCGTGCAATAAAAAAATGATGCAAAAATAAAAGTTCTCAGAACGCTTTGAAAATCCGATACGAGTGTTTCTGAATATTTATGAATTGCTGGTGCAAATAATATCACAGGGAGGTGCACCAGGTGGGCACAACCCACCTGGGCATGCCAGCACCCCCAGGCATGCCCTGGTGGGTGCTGCCCACCTGGTGGACCCCCTCACTTACTTCTTCCACCCACACCACTCCATTCACACAGAAAAAAAATCACTACCACTCTCTCTCTCTCTCTCGTGTTCTTGCTCCCGAAACCGCGGATTTTGATCTCTTTGCTTGAAGCTCCATTTCTAAAACTGTTTCGGGGATTTGTTGATTGGTATGTGACTCCTCCATCTGTCCAATTAGTTTTTGTTTTAGTGGTTTATATTTAGAATAATTATCTACTCTTAGTGCTGCTGTAGATGAGCTTGCATGTTGAATTCTTAGAGTTCTAAGTAGTTTGAATGCTTGCTATGGCCTATACATCCCTATGAGTAGTTGCTATCAATTTTGTGAAGTTTTGTTAAGAAAAATATTGTGGACTAAAAATTTCAGAATTTTGTTCATAGGAAAAAGATGAATATCTTCAGGAAGTTTGCTTCGAAGAAGAACTCCAAGGGGGTTATTGGGAAGTCATATGACAATGATCTTCACACCCTGAGGTTGGCGGAGTTATGGTCGTGTGAGTAGCCGGACAATGAGTTCATGGGAGAGGTCGGAATCCTTCAAGAGTTCAACCAATATGCCGCTAATACCAGCCTAACCGACTTCATCGCAGCTGAATGCAAACAGTATCATCTCCTCACAAATTCCTTTGTGCAAAACTTTCATTTTCATTCTAGGAATAACCCCCCTGAGGTGTCATTTAACTTATATGTTGAACACCGCCAGATCCCACTTACTGAATTTTGTGACATATGCATGGTTCTTTCTGATGGAGGTTTGGTAGAGCCTAGGCCCTCAGAGTTTGATGGTTTTTACCGTACCCTGAAGTGGGGGATGAGAGAGGAGTATTGGGCACCACTGCCACTAGCTTGCAGTTTCCTGTAGTGCATTATTTTGCTTTATTTATCGCAAAGTGCTTGCTAGCGAGAGAGAAGGTTGGTTCACTTAGCGCCCCAGACTTTGCTGCTTTGCGTCGCACACTTTATGGCGACAACACTTTTAGCTTGGGAGATATTGTGGCATGTCGCCTTCACCTTAACATATTCAAGGGTAAAAACATGGGGGCATTTACGCTACTCGTTTGGTGACTCACTTCAATGTGCAAATACGCCAGCATGATCACCCCTTGCCCAAGGTTTACTAACACAGAGCAGCTATGAAGGACCACCAGTTTCTTGCTGTTGATTACCCTAATATTGACTTGCCTTACAATTTAGTTTTTAGTGAGGACACTCATGATGTTATCCCCTTGCCTGCACCTGCTTTGTTTGATTATGTTGCCAGGGACGGATACGGAGTTATGCTTGAGGACATTGTCGCTTACCGGAACAACCTGGCAGCAGCGCAGGCGGAGCCTCAGTAGTGGGACCCTATGGTGCCTGCTCCCCATCACTTCAACATTGGACCTCATGGCTTCTACAACTGGTGATTACCAACTTAGGCCAAAAGCCTAAGCTTGGGGGAGTACGTATTCCCACTGACATTACATTCATGTTCACGCATTTTATTCCAGTCGTCGATGTGCACACTTTTTCATTGTATCATCCATGCTTAAATTATTTTTCTTGCTTTCTTCTTGTGTGTTTGAATTTTTTTTGAGAAAACCCAAAAAGATTTCCTTTTTCTTCTTTTACTTGTTGGGAGCTTTCCCGTGTAAATAGTTTTTCTCATTTTGGCTTTTCCCTTTTTTGTTTGCTTGCTTTCAGAAAACCAAAAACTCCAAAAACATTTCAGTGTGTTTCTTTGAATTTCTTTTTCTTTTATCGAGTCATACCGAGGAGAAGACCACGATGAAAATGATGAGTGGCTCTCATTTGCATTATTGTTGATCTAATAAAGAGTCCATATTACCTTGTCTTCTCCAACTTAGTACATGGCACTCTTGAACTATTATTATTTCAAATCGTTCAGTCGTGCAAGTGAAAGGCAATAATGACAATATTAGATGAACTGGCCGTGGCAGAGAGAAACGGGTATGAACTTGACTTGTTCTGTTTTTGTAAATATCTTTAACCTAGTATCCATGCCTCAACTTATTATGATCAAACATGTTTGCAATGATAATTAGAGATTATAGTTTCTCATGCCGCACATAAGCAACTAGGAGTGAATAATGACTTATCTTGGATATCAACATTGCGTTAAAATTATTGTGATGTAGTATGATGATATGGTGTCCTCCTCTGAATGTTCGAGTGGCTTGACTAGGCACATGTTCATGCATGTAGTTGAATCAAAACCAACATAGCCTCTATGATATTTATGTTCATGGTGTTCATATCCTACTCATGCTAGTATCCAATGTTACTTATGCATAATGCATGTTCATGACCGTTATGGGTCTCTAGCTGGCCGCTTCTCAACCTATTTCCTAGCCTTCACCTGTACTAAGTGGGAACTCTGCTTGTACATCCCAAAACCTGAAACCCAAGTTATTCCAGATGAGTCCACCATACCTACCTATATGAGGTATTACCCTGCCGTCCTAAGTAAATTTGCATGTACCACCTCTAAAAACTTCAAATAAATATCCTTTTTCTGTGTCTGGATCGTTCATGGGAAGAAAAGAGGTATCGGTATCTTCCATGCTAAACGGGTTATTCTCAGGTCGAGTGTTTATTCACTCGCCATCGCACGAGAAAAGGGCGGTAATAGGGATGCCCAGTCCCAAACTGAAAAAAGAAAAGAGCTTACAAATAATCAAACAAAAACTCCCAATGGAGTCATACCCTTTACATTTCCGCTTGGGAACCGCTACTGGCCTGCTTAGCATGGAAGATATTGATAACTGATGGTCGTGAAGTGAACGAGAAGGGTGCATGTCTTAAAATATAATTTACCTCTGTTTTAAAAACTTGAGCTCTCGCACCTCTGGTGTCTACTATGCAACCTTCTTCTTGTAGACGTTGTTGGGCCTCCAAGTGCAGAGGTTTGTAGGACAATAGCAAATTTACCTCAAGTGGATGACCTAAGGTTTATCAATCCATGGGAGGCGTAGGATGAAGATGGTCTCTCTCAATTAACCCTACAACCAACTAACAAAGAGTCTCTTGTGTCCCCAATACACCCAACACAATGGTAAATTGTATAGGCGCACTAGTTCGGCGAAGAGATGGTGATACAAGTGCAATATGGATGGTAGATATAGGTTTTTGTAATCTGAAAATATAAAAACAGCACGGTAGCAAGTAACAAAAGTGAGCGAAAACGGTATTGCAATGCTTGGAGACAAGGCCTAGGGTTAATACTTTCACTAGTGCAAGTTCTCAACAATGATAACATAATTAGATCATATAACAATCCCTCACGTGCAACAAAGAGTCACTCCAAAGTCACTAAAAGCGGAGAACAAACAAAGAGATTATTGTAGGGTACGAAACCACCTCAAAGTTATTCTTTCCGATCAATCCATTGGGCTATTATTATAAGTGTCACAAACAACCCTAGAGTTCATAGTAAAATAACACCTTAACATACAAATCAACCAAAACCCTAATGTCACCTAGATACTCCAATGTCACCTCAAGTATCCATGGGTATGATTATACGATATGCATCACATAATCTCAGATTCATCTATTCAACCAACACTAAGAACTTCAACCAACCCCTATGCATAAGTTCACAAGGTCACTATGTTGGAAGTATGCCCTAGAGGCAATAATAAAATGGTTATTATTATATTTCCTTGTTATTGATAATTGTCTATTGTTCATGCTATAATTGTATTGACCGGAAACCATAATACATGTGTGAATACATAGACGACAACAAGTCCTTAGTGAGCCTCTAGTTGACTAGCTCGTTGATCAACAGATGGTCATGGTTTCCTGACGATGGACATTGGATGTCATTGATAATGGGATCACATCATTAGGAGAATGATGCGATGGACAAGACCCAATCCTAAGCATAGCACAAGATCGTGTAGTTCATTTGCTAAAGCTTTTCTAAAGTCAAGTATCATTTCCTTAGACCATGAGATTGTGCAATTCCCAGATACCGTAGGAATGCTTTGGGTGTACCAAACGTCACAAGTAACTGAGTGGCTATAAAGGTGCACTGCAGGTATCTCCAAAAGTGTATGTTGGGTTGGCACGAATCGAGACTGGGATTTGTCACTCCGTATGACGGAGAGGTATCTCTGGGCCCACTCGGTAATGCATCATCATAATGAGCTCAATGTGACTAAGTAGTTGGTGACGGGATCATGCATTCCGAAACGAGTAAAGTGACTTGCCGGTAACGAGATTGAACGAGGTATTGGGATACCGACGATTGAATCACGGGCAAGTAACGTACCGATTGACAAAGGGAATTGTATACGGGATTGCTTGAATCCTCGACATCGTGGTTCATTCGATGAGATCATCGTGGAACATGTGGGAGCCAACATGGGTATCCAGATCCTGATGTTGGTTATTGGCCGGAGAGCTGTCTCGGTCATGTCTACATGATTCCCGAACCCGTAGGGTCTACACACTTAAGGTTCGATGACACTAGGGTTATAGGGAAGGTTTGTATGTGGTTACCGAATGTTGTTCGGAGTCCCGGATGAGATCCCAGACATCATGAGAAGTCATCATACAGTCACCGGAAGTATTCAGGGGTTTACCTGTTGGGGAACGTAGCAGAAATTCAAAATTTTCCTACGTGTCACCAAGATCTATCTATGGAGAAACCAGCAACGAGGGGAAGGAGAGTGCATCTACATACCCTTTTAGATCGCTAAGCGGAAGCGTTCAAGAGAACGGGGTTGAAGGAGTCGTACTCATCGTGATCCAAATCACCGGAGATCCTAGTGCCAATGGACGGCAGCTCTGCGTTCAACACACGTACAGCCCGGTGACGTCTCCCATGCCTTGATCCGGCAAGGAGAGAGGGAGAGGTTGAGGAAGACTCCATCCAACAGCAGCACGACGGTGTGGTGGTGGAGGAGGAGCGTGGCAATCCTGTAGGGCTTCGCCAAGCACCGCGGGAGAGGAGGAGTAAGAGAGGTAGGGCTGCGCCAAGAGGGAGAGGTTCTCGTGTCTCTGGCAGCCCCAAAACCCCCACTATTTATAGGGGAAGGGGAGGGGGCTGCGCCCCCTCTAGGGTTCCCTCCCCAGGGGTGGCGGCAGCCCCCAGATGCCATCTGGTGCCGGCCAGAAGGGTTGAGGGGGGAGGCGCACCTAGGGTGGGCCTTAGGGCCCATCTGCCCTAGGGTTTGCCCCCTTCCCCACTTCCCTGCGCCTTGGGCCCTGTGGGGGGCGCACCAGCCCACCTGGGGCTGGTCCCCTCCCACACTTGGCCCATGCAGCCCTCCAGGGTTGGTGGCCCCACTTGGTGGACCCCCGGGACCCTCCCGGTGGTCCCGGTACGTTACCGGAAAAACCCAAAACTTTTCCGGTGACCAAAACAGGACTTCCCATATATAAATCGTTACCTCCGGACCATTCCAGAACTCCTCGTGACGTCCGGGATCTCATCCGGGACTCCGAACAACATTCGGTAACCACATACAAACTTCCTTTATAACCCTAGCGTCATCGAACATTAAGTGTGTAGACCCTACGGGTTCAGGAACCATGCAGACATGACCGAGACATTCTCCGGCCAATAACCAACAGCGGGATCTGGATACCCATGTTGGCTCCCACATGTACCACGATGATCTCATCGGATGAACCACGATGTCAAGGACTCAATCGATCCCGTATACAATTCCCTTTGTCTAGCGGCATAGTACTTGCCCGAGATTCGATCGTCGGTATACCGATACCTTTTTCAATCTCGTTACCGGCAAGTCTCTTTACTCGTTCCGTAACACATCATCCCGTGATCAACCCCTTGGTCACATTGTGCACATTATGATGATGTCCTACCGAGTGGGCCCAGAGATACCTCTCCGTTTACATGGAGTGACAAATCCCAGTCTCGATTTGTGCCAACCCAACAGACACTTTCGGAGATACCTGTAGTGCACCTTTATAGCCACCCAGTTACTTTGTGACGTTTGGTACACCCAAAGCATTCCTACGGTATCCGGGAGTTGCATAATCTCATGGTCTAAGGAAAAGATACTTGACATTAGAAAAGCTTTAGCATACAAACTACACGATCTTTGTGCTAGGCTTAGGGTTGGGTCTTGTCCATCACATCATTCTGCTAATGATGTGATCCCATTATCAACGACATCCAATGTCCATGGTCAGGAAACCGTAACCATCTATTGATCAACGAGCTAGTCAACTAGAGGTTTACTAGGGACATGGTGTTGTCTATGTACCCACACATGTATCTGAGTTTCCTATCAATACAATTTTAGCATGGATAATAAACGATTATCATGAACAAGGAAATATAATAATAACTAATTTATTATTGCCTCTAGGGCATATTTCCAACGGTCTCCCACTTGCACTAGAGTCAATAATCTAGTTCACATTGCCATGTGATTAACACTCACAGGTCACATCGCCATGTGACCAACATCCAAAGAGTTTACTAGTGTCATTAAACTAGTTCACATCATCATGAGTTCTGGGGTTTGATCATGTTTTGCTTGTGAGAGAGGTTTTAGTCAACGGGTCTGCAACATTCAGATCCGCATGTACTTTGCAATTCTCTATGTCATATTGTAAATGCTGCTTCCACGCTCCACTTGGAGCTATTCGAAATGGTTGTTCCACTATACGTATCCGGTTTGCTACTCAGAGTCACTCGGATAGGTGTTAAAGCTTGCATCGACGTAACCCTTTACATCGAACTCTTTATCACCTCCATAATTGAGAAACATATCCTTATTCCTTTAAGGATAATTTTGACCGCTATCTGGTGATCCACTCCTTGGTCACCTTTGTACCCTCTTGCCAGACTCATGGCAAGGCACACTTCCGGTGCAGTACACAGCATGACATACTATAGAGCCTATGTCTGAAGCATACGGGACGACCTTCGTCCTTTCTCTCTATTATGCCATGGTCGAGCTTTAAGTCTTAACTTCGTACCTTACATCTCAGGCAAGAACTCCTTCTTTGACTGATCCATCTTGAACACCTTCAAGATCATGTCAAGGTATATGCTCATTTGAAAGTACCATTAAGCGGTTTTGATCTATCCTCATAGATCTTGATGCTCAATGTTCAAGTAGCTTAATCTAGGTTTTCCATTGAAAAACACTTTTCAAATAACCCTATATGCTTTTCATAAATTCTACATCATTTCTAATCAACAATATGTCAACAACATATACTCATCAAAAATTCTATAGTGCTCCCACTCACTTCTTTGGAAATACAAGTTTCTCATAAACTTTTGTATGAACCCAAAAACTTTGATCATCTCATCAAAGCGTACATTCCAACTCCGAGATGCTTACTCCAGTCCTTAGAATGATTGCTGGAGTTTTGCATATTTGTTAGCGTTCTTCAGGATTGTCAAAACCTTCTGGTTGTATCACATACAACCTTTCCTCAAAAAACTGTTGAGGAAACAATGTTTTGACATTCTATCTGCAAGATTTCATAAATAATGTAGTAACTGCTAATCCATTTCCAACAGACTCTTAGCATCGCTACGAGTGAGAAAGCCTCACCGTAGTCAACTCCTTGAACTTGTCGGAAAACATCTTAACGACAAGTCGAGCTTTCTTAATGGTGATTCTTACCATCATTGTCTGTCTTCCTTCTAAAATCCATCTGTACCCAACGGCCTTACGACCACCAAGTATTTCTTCCAAAGTCATGGATCCTTTCTCGGATTTTATGGCCTCGAGCCATTCGTCGGAATCCGGGCCCACCATCGCTTCTCCATAGCTCGTAGGTTCATTGTTGTCTAGCAACATGACCTCTAAGACAGGATTGCGTACCACTCTGAAGTAGTACGCATCCTTGTCACCCTACGAGGTATGGTAGTGACTTGATCTGAAACTTCATGATCACTATCATAAGCTTCTACTTCAATTGGTGTAGGCGCCACGGGAACAACTTCCTGTGCCCTGCTACACACTAGTTGAAGTGACGGTTCAATAACCTCATCAAGTCTCCACCATCCTCCCACTCAATTCTTTCGAGAGAAACTTTTCCTCGAGAAAGGACCTGTTTCTAGAAACAATTACTTTTGTTTCCGGATATGAGATAGGAGGTATACCCAACCATTTTGGTTATCCTATGAAGATGTATTTATCCGTTTTGGGTTCGAGCTTATCACGATGAAACTTTTCACATAAGCATCGCAGCCCCAAACTTTTAAGAAATGACAACTTAGGTTTCTCCAAACCACAGTTCAAACGGTGTCGTCTCAACAGAATCACGTGGTGCCCTATTAAAGTGAGTGTGGTTGTCTCTAATGCCTAACCCATGAACGATAGTGGTAATTCGATAAGAGACATCATGGTACGCACCATATCCAATAGGGTGCAACTATGATGTTCGGACACACCATCACACTATGGTGTTCCAAGCGGTATTAATTGTGAAACAATTTCTACGATGTCTTAATTGCGTGCCAAAGCTCGTAACTCAGATACTCATCTCTATGATCATATCATAGACATTTTATCCTCTTGTCTTCAACTTCACTCTGAAATTACTTGAACTATTCAATAATTCAGACTTGTGTTTCATCAAGTAAATATACTCAACATCTACTCGAATCATCTGTGAAGTAAGAACATAACGATATTCACTGCATGCCTCAGCACTCATTGGACTGCACACATCAAAATGTGTTACTTCCTACATGTTGCTTTCTTGTTCCATCTTACTGAAAACAAGGCTTTTCAGTCATCTTGCCTATGTGGTATGATTCGCATATCTCAAGTGACTCAAAATCAAGTGAGTCCAAACGATCCATCCCCATGGAGTTTCTTCATGCGTATACACCAATAGACATGGTTTGCATGTCTCAAACTTTTCAAAAACGAGTGAGTCCAAAGATCCATCAACATGGAGCTTCTTCATGCGTTTTACACCAATATGACTTACATGGCAGTGCCACAAGTAAGTGGTACTATCATTACTATCTTATATCCTTTTTGGCATGAAAATGTGTATCACTATGATCGAGATTCAATAAACCATTCCTTTAGGTGCAAGACCATTGAAGGTATTATTCAAATAAATAGAGTAACCATTATTCTTCTTAAATGAATAACCGTATTGCGATAGACATAATCCAATCATGTCTATGCTCAACGTAAACACCAAATGACAATTGTTCAGGTTTAATACTAATCTTGATGGTAGAGGGAGCGTGCGATGTTTGATCACATCAAACTTGGAAACACTTCCAACACGTATCGTCAGCTCACCTTTAGCTAGTATCCGTTTATTCCGTAGCTTTTATTTCGATTTACTAACACTTAGCAACCGAACCGGTATCTAATACCCTGGTGCTACTAGGAGTACTAGTAAAGTACACATTAACATAATGTATATCCAGTATACTTCTATCGACCTTGCCAGCCTTCTTATCTACCAAGTATCTAGGGTAATTCTGCTCCAGTGGCTGTTCCCCTTATTACAGAAGCACTTAGTCTTGGGTTTGGGTTCAACCTTGGGTTTCTTCACCGGAGCAGCAGCTGATTTGCCGTTTCATGAAGTGTCCCTTCTTGCCCTTGCCCTTCTTGAAACTAGTGGTTTCACCAACCATCAACAATTGATCCTCCTTCTTGATTTCTACTTTCGCGGTGTCGAACATCGTGAATACCTAAAGGATCATCATATCTATCCCTGATATGTTATAGTTCATCACGAAGCTCTAGCAGCTTGGTGGCAATGACTTCGGAGAAACATCACTATCTCATCTGGAAGATAAACTCCCACTCGATTCAAGTGATTGTTGCACTCAGACAATCTGAGCACAAGCTCAACAATTGAGCTTCTCTCCCTTAGTTTGCAGGCTAAGAAAGTCGTCGGAGGTCTTATACCTCTTGACATGGGCACGAGCCTGAAATCCGAATTTCAGCCCTCGAAACATCTCATATGTTCCGTGACGTTTCAAAAAAAACGTCTTTGGTGCCTCAACTCTAAACCGTTTAACTAAACTATCACGTAGTTATCAAAACGTGTATGTCCGATGTTCGCAACATGCACAGACGACGATTGGGGTTCAGCACACTAAGCGGTGCATTAAGGACATAAGCTTTCTACTGTCCGCATAATCGCTACTGTCAACTTTCAACTATATTTTCTCTAGGAACATATCTAAACAGTGGAACTAAAGCGCGAGCTTACGACATAATTTGCAAAGATCTTTTGACTATGTTCAGGATAATTAAGTTCATCTTATGAACTCCCACTCAGATAGACATCCCTCTAGTCATCTAAGTGATTACATGATCCGAGTCAACTAGGCCGTGTCCGATCATCACGTGATACGGACTAGTCATCATCGATGAACATCTTCATGTTGATCGTATCCTCCATACGACTCATGCTCGACCTTTCGGTCTCTTGTGTTCCGAGGCCATGTCTGTACATGCTAGGCTCGTCAAGTTAACCTAAGTGTTTCGCGTGTGTAAATCTGGCTTACACCCGTTGTATGTGAACGTAAGAATCTATCACACCCGATCATCACGTGGTGCTTCGAAACGACGAACTTTCGCAACGGTGCACAGTTAGGGGGGACACTTTCTTGAAATTTTAATGAGGGATCATCTTATTTACTACCATCGTTCTAAGAAAATAAGATGCATAAACATGATAAACATCACATGCAATCAAATAATGACATGATATGGCCAATATCATTTTGCTCCTTTTGATCTCCATCTTCGGGGCTCCATGATCATCATCGTCACCGGCATGACACCATGATCTCCATCATCATGATCTCCATCATCGTGTCTCCATGAAGTTGTCTCGCCAATTTATTACTTCTACGACTATGGCTACCGGTTGGCAATAAAGTAAAGTAATTACATGGCGTTGTTCAATGACACGCAGGTCATACAATAAATAAAGACAACTCCTATGGCTCCTGCCGGCTGTCATACTCATCGACATGCAAGTCGTGATTCCTATTACAAGAACATGATCGATCTCATACATCACATATCATTCATCACATTCTTCTTGGCCATATCACATCACATAGCATACCCTGCAAAAACAAGTTAGACGTCCTCTAATTGTTGTTTGCATGTTTTACGTGGTTGCTATGGGTTTCTAGCAAGAACGTTTCTTACCTACACAAAACCACAACGTGATATGCCAATTGCTATTTACCCTTCATAAGGACCCTTTTCATCGAATCCGTTCCGACTAAAGTGGGAGAGACTGGCACCCGCTAGCCACCTTATGCACCAAGTGCATGTCAGTCGGTGGAACCTGTCTCACGTAAGAGTACGTGTAAGGTCAGTCCGGGCCGCTTCATCCCACAATACCGTTGAAACAAGATTGGACTAGTAACGATAAGCATATTGAACAAAATCAACGCCCACAACTACTTTGTGTTCTACTCGTGCAAAGAATCTACGCAATAGACCTAGCTCATGATGCCACTGTTGGGGAACGTAGCAGAAATTCAAAATTTTCCTACGTGTCACCAAGATCTATCTATGGAGAAACCAGCAACGAGGGGAAGGAGAGTGCATCTACATACCCTTGTAGATCGCTAAGCGGAAGCGTTCAAGAGAACGGGGTTGAAGGAGTCGTACTCGTCGTGATCCAAATCACCGGAGATCGTTCAACACACGTACAGCCCGATGACGTCTCCCATGCCTTGATCCAGCAAGGAGAGAGGGAGAGGTTGAGGAAGACTCCATCCAACAGCAGCACGACGGCGTGGTGGTGGAGGAGCAGCGTGGAAATCCTGCAGGGCTTCGCCAAGCACCGCGGGAGAGGAGTAAGAGAGGTAGGGCTGCGCCAAGAGGGAGAGGTTCTCGTGTCTCTGGCAGCCCCAAAACCCCCACTATTTATAGGGGAAGGGGAGGGGGCTGCGCCCCCTCTAGGGTTCCCTCCCCAAGGGTGGCGGCAGCCCCCAGATGCCATCTGGTGGCGGCCAGAAGGGGGGAGGCGCACCTAAGGTGGGCCTTAGGGCCCATCTGCCCTAGGGTTTGCCCCCTTCCCCACTTCCCTGCGCCTTGGGCCCTATGGTGGGGCGCACCAGCCCACCTGGGGCTGGTCCCCTCCCACACTTGGCCCATGCAGCCCTCCAGGGTTGGTGGCCCCACTTGGTGGACCCCCGGGACCCTCCCGGTGGTCCCGGTACGTTACCGGAAAAACCCGAAACTTTTACGGTGACCAAAACAGGACTTCCCATATATAAATCTTTACCTCCGGACCATTCCGGAACTCCTCGTGACGTCCGAGATCTCATCCGGGACTCCGAACAAAATTCGGTAACCACATACAAACTTCCTTTATAACCCTAGCGTCATTGAACCTTAAGTGTGTAGACCCTACTGGTTCGGGAACCATGCAGACATGACCGAGACGTTCTCCGGCCAATAACCAACAGCGGGATCTGGATACCCATGTTGGCTCCCACATGTTCCACGATGATCTCCGGATGAACCACGATGTCAAGGACTCAATCGATCCCGTATACAATTCCCTTTGTCTAGCGGCATAGTACTTGCCCGAGATTCGATCGTCGGTATACCGATACCTTGTTCAATCTCGTTACCGGCAAGTCTCTTTACTCGTTCCATAACACATCATCCCGTGAGCAACCCCTTGGTCACATTGTGCACATTATGACGATGTCCTATCGAGTGGGCCCAGAGATACCTCTCCGTTTACACGGAGTGACAAATCCCAGTCTCTCTTCGTGCCAACCCAACAGACACTTTCGGAGATACCTGTAGTGCACCTTTATAGCCACCCAATTACATTGTGACGTTTGGCACACCCAAAGCATTCCTACGGTATCTGGGAGTTGCACAATCTCATGGTCTAAGGAAAAGATACTTGACATTAGAAAAGCTTTAGCATACGAACTACATGATCTTTGTGCTAGGCTTAGGATTGGGTCTTGTCCATCACATCATTCTGCTAATGATGTGATCCCGTTATCAACGACATCCAATGTCCATGGTCAGGAAACCGTAACCATCTATTAATCAACGAGCTAGTCAACTAGAGGCTTACTAGGGACATGGTGTTGTCTATGTACCCACACATGTATCTGAGTTTCCTATCAATACAATTATAGCATGGATAATAAACGACTATCATGAACAAGGAAATATAATAATAACTAATTTATTATTGCCTCTAGGGCATATTTCCAACATTACCGGTATTGTACCGGGACCACCGAAGGGGTTCCAGGGGTCCAGCGGGAGGGTCCACCTGCCCCGGAGGGCCCTATGGGATGTATGTGAAAGGGAACCGGTCCCTAAGTGGCTGGGTGCCAGACCCCTAGGGCCCATGCACCTAGGGTTGGGGGGAACCCTAAAGGTGCCCCCCCCCCCCCTTGGCTTGGGGGGCTAGCCCCCTCCCCTTGGCTGCCACCCTCCTCTAGATCTCTTCTAGAGGGGTCGGACCCCTCCCCCCTACACCCTATAAATAGAGGGGAGGAGGGAGGGCAGCCGAACCACATCCAAGGAGCAGCCCTCTCCCTCTCCAACACCTCTTCTCCTCCGTTTGAGCTTGGCGAAGCCCTGCCGGAGAACCGCTGCTCCACCACCACCATGCCGTCGTGCTACTGTTTGAGCTGTCTTCCTCAACCTCTCCCTCCTCCTTGCTGGATCAAGGCGCGGAGACGTCACAGGGCTGCACGTGTGTTGAACACGGAGGTGTTGTTGTTCGGCTCTTAGATCGGAATCCATCACGATCTGAATCGCTACGAGTACAACTCCTTCATCCGCGTTCTTGTAACGCTTCCGTATCGTGATCTTCAAGGGTATGAAGATGCACTCCCCTCTCTCTCGTTGCTAGTTTCTACATAGATTGGTCTTGGTGATGCGTAGAAATTTTTTAATTTCTGCAACGATCCGCAACAGCGGCATCATGAGCTAGGTCTATGCGTAGTTTCTATGCACGAGTAGAACACAAGTTGTTGTGGGCATTGATTTTCTCAATTTACTTGTTGTTACTAGTATTATCTTGATTCAGCGGCATCGTGGGATGAAGCGGCCCGGACCGACCTTACAGGTACGCTTACGTGAGACAGGTTCCACTGACTGACATGCACTAGTTGCATAAGGTGGCTAGCGGGTGTCTGTCTCTCCCACTTTAGTTGAATCGGATTCGATGAAAAGGGTCGTTATGAAGGGTAAATAGCAATTGGCATATCACGTTGTGGTTTTAGCGTAGGTAAGAAACGAGTCTTGCTAGAAACCTATAGCAGCCACGTAAAAACTTGCAACAACAATTAGAGAACGTCTAACTTGTCTTTGCAGTGTATACCATTTGATGTGATATGGCCAAAAGGATGTGATGAATGATATATATGTGATGTATGAGATTGATCATGTTCTTGTAATCGGAATCACGACTTGCATGTCGATGAGTATGACAACCGGCAGGAGCCATAGGAGTTGTCTTAATTTATTGTATGACCTGCATGTCATTGAATAATGCCATGTAATTACTTTACTTTATTGCTAAACCGTTAGCCATAGTAGTAGAAGTAATAGTTGGCGAGACAACTTCATGAAGACACGATGATGGAGATCATGATGATGGAGATCATGGTGTCATGCCGGTAACGATGATGATCATGGCGCCCAGAAGATGGAGATCAAAAGAAGAAAAATGATATTGGCCATATCATGTCACTATTTGATTGCATGAGATGTTTATCATGTTTTTGCATCTTATTTGCTTAGAACGACAGTAGCATAAATAAGATGATCCCTCATAAAATTTCAAGAAAGTGTTCCCCCTAACTCTGCACCGTTGCGAAGGTTTGTTGTTTCAAAGCACCACGTGATGGTCGGGTGTGATAGATTCTAACGTTCGCATACAACGGGTGTAAGCCAGATTTACACATGCAAAACACTTAGGTTGACTTGATGAGCCTAGCATGTACAGACATGGCCTCGGAACACAAGAGACCGAAAGGTCGAACATGAGTAGTATAGTAGATACGATCAACATGAAGATGTTCACCGATGATGACTAGTCCATCTCACGTGATGATCGGACATGGCCTAGTTGACTCGGATCATGTATCACTTAGATGACTAGAAGGATGTCTACCTGAGTGGGAGTTCATTAAATAATTTGATTAGATGAACTTAATTATCATGAACTTAGTCTAAAATCTTTGAAATATGTCTTGTAGATCAAATGGCCCATGCTAATGTTGCCCTCAACTTCAACGCGTCCCTAGAGAAAACCAAGCTGAAAGATGATGGTAGCAACTACACGGACTGGGTCCGTAACTTGAGGATCATCCTCATAGCTGCCAAGAAAGCATATGTCCTAGATGCACCGCTAGGTGAAGCACCTGTTTTCCCAGCAACTCAAGAAGTTATGAATGCCTGGCAGTCACGTAGTGATGATTACTCCCTGGTTCAGTGCAGCATGCTTTACAGCTTAGAATCGGGGCTCCAAAAGCGTTTTGAGCAGCACGGAGCATATGAGATGTTCCAAGAGCTAAAAATGGTTTTCCAAGCTCATGCCCGAGTCGAGAGATATGAAGTCTCCGACAAGTTCTACAGTTGTATGATGGAGGAGAATAGTTCTGTCAGCGAGCACATACTCAAAATGTTTGGGTTGCACAACCGCTTGTCTCAGCTGGGAGTTAATCTCTCGGATGACGCGGTCATTGACAGAATCCTTCAGTCGCTTCCACCTAGCTACAAGAGCTTTGTGCTGAATTTCAATATGCAGGGGATGGTGAAAACCATTCCTGAGGTATTTTCAATGCTGAAATCAACGGAGGTGGAGATCAAAAAGGAACATCAAGTGTTGATGGTCAATAAAACCACTAGTTTCAAGAAAGGCAAGGGTAAGAAGAACTTCAAGAAGGAAGGCAAGGGAGTTGCCGCGCCCGGTAAGCCAGTTGCCGGGAAGAAGCCAAAGCATGGACCCAAACCTGAGACTGAGTGCTTTTATTGCAAGGGAAACGATCACTGGAAGCGGAACTGCCCCAAGTACTTAGCGGACAAGAAGGCCGGCAACACCAAAGGTATATGTGATACACATGTTATTGATGTGTAACTTACCAGTACTCGTAGTAGCTCCTGGGTATTTGATACCGGTGTGGTTTCTCATATTTGTAACTCAAAACAGGAGTTGCAAAATAAGCGGAGACTGGCGAAGGACGAGGTGACGATGCGTGTCGGGAATGGTTCCAAGGTCGATGTGATTGCCGTCCGCACGCTACCTCTACATTTACCTACGGGGTTAGTTTTAAACCTCAGTAATTGTTATTCAGTGCCAGCTTTGAGCATGAACATTGTATCTGGATCTCGTTTAATGCAAGATGGCTACTCATTTAAATCCAAGAATAATGGTTGTTCTATTTATATGAGAGATATGTTTTATGGTCATGCCCCGCTGGTCAATGGTTTATTCTTAATGAATCTCGAATGCGACGTTACACATATTCATAGTGTGAATACCAAAATATGTAAGGTTGATAATGATAGTCCCACATACTTGTGGCACTGCCGCCTTGGTCACATTGGTGTCAAACGCATGAAGAAGCTCCATGCAGATGGACTTTTAGAGTCTCTTGATTATGAATCATTTGACACATGCGAACCATGCCTCATGGGCAAGATGACCAAGACTCCGTTCTCCGGAACAATGGAGCGAGCAACCAACTTGTTGGAAATCATACATACTGATGTGTGCAGTCCAATGAGCGTTGAGGCTCGCGGTGGCTATCGTTATGTTCTCACCCTCACCGATGACTTAAGTAGATATGGGTATGTCTACTTAATGAAACACAAGTCTGAGACCTTTGAAAAGTTCAAGGAATTTCAGAGTGCGGTGGAGAATCAACGTGACAGAAAAATAAAGTTCTTGCGATCAGATCCTGGGGGAGAATATTTGAGTCACGAGTTTGGTACACACTTAAGGAAATGTGGAATTGTTTCACAACTCACGCCACCTGGAACACCTCAGCGTAATGGTGTGTCCGAACGTCGTAATCACACTCTATTGGATGTGGTGCGATCTATGATGTCTCTTACCGATTTACTGCTATCATTTTGGGGATACACTTTAGAGACAGCTACATTCACTTTAAATAGGGCACCGTCTAAATCTGTTGAGACGACACTGTATGAATTATGGTTTGGGAAGAAACCTAAGTTGTCATTTCTAAAAGTTTGGGGATGCGATGCTTATGTCAAGAAACTTCAACCTGAAAAGCTCAAACCCAAGTTGGAAAAATGTGTCTTCTAGGATACCCTAAGGAAACCATTGGGTATACCTTCTACCTTAGATCCGAAGGCAAGATCTTTGTTGCCAAGAACGGGTCCTTTCTGGAGAAAGAGTTTCTCTCGAAAGAAGTAAGTGGGAGGAAAGTAGAACTTGATGAAGTACTACCTCTTGAACCAGAAAGTAGCGCAGCTCAGGCAAATGTTTCTGTGGTGCATGCACTGACTAGAGAGGAAGTTAATGATGATGATCAAGGTACTTCGGATCAAGTTGCTATTTAACTTTGTAGGTCCACAAGGACATGTTCCACACCAGAATGGTATGGTAACCCTGTCCTGGAAATCATGTTGTTAGACATCGGTGAACCTTCGAACTATGAAGAAGTGATGGCGGGCCCATATTCCAACAAATGGCTTGAAGCCATGCAATCCAAGATAGGATCCATGTGTGAAAACAAAGTATGGACTTTGACAGACTTGCCCGATGATCGGCGAGCGATAGAAAATAAATGGATCTTTAAGAAGAAGACGGACGCGGATGGTAATGTTACCATCTATAAAGCTCGGCTTGTCGCTAAGGGTTATTGACAAGTTCAAGGGGTTGACTACGATGAGACCTTCTCACCCGTAGCGAAGCTGAAGTCCATCCGAATCATGTTATCAATTGCCGCATTCTATGATTATGAAATATGGCAAATGGACGTCAAAATGCCATTCCTTAATGGCTTCCTTAAGGAAGAATTGTATATGATGCAACCGGAAGGTTTTGTCGATCCTATGAATGCTAACAAGGTATGCAAGCTCCGGTGCTCCATCTATGGGCTGGTGCAAGCATCTCGGAGTTGGAACATTCGCTTTGATGAAATGATCAAAGCGTTTGGGTTTATGCAGACTTATGGAGAAGCCTGTGTTTACAAGAAAGTGAGTGGGAGCTCTGTAGCATTTCTCATATTATATGTGGATGACATACTATTGATGGGCAATGATATAGAACTTTTGGAAAGCATAAAGGCCTACTTGAATAAGTGTTTTTCAATGAAGGACCTTGGAGAAGCTGCTTACATATTAGGCATCAAGATCTATAGAGATAGATCGAGACGCCTCATAGGTCTTTCACAAAGCACGTACCTTGATAAGATATTGAAGAAGTTCAATATGGATCAGTCCAAGAAGGGGTTCTTGTCTGTATTGCAAGGTGTGAAATTGAGCTCGGCTCAAAGCCCAACCATGGCAGAAGATAGATAAAAGATGAGTGTCATCCCCTATGCCTCAACCATAGGGTCTATTATGTATGCCATGCTGTGTACCAGACCTGATGTAAACCTTGCCGTAAGTTTGGTAGGAAGGTACCAAAGTAATACCAGCATGGAACACTGGACGGCGGTCAAGAATATCCTGAAGTACCTGAAAAGGACTAATGATATGTTTCTCGTTTATGGAGGTGACAAAGAGCTCATCGTAAAGGGTTACGTCGATGCTAGCTTCGACACAGATCTGGATGACTCCAAGTCACAAACCGGATACGTGTATATTTTGAATGGTGGGGCAGTAAGCTGGTGCAGTTGCAAGCAAAGCATCATGGCGGGATGTGAAGCGGAGTACATGGCAGCCTCGAAGGCAGCACATGAAGCAATCTAGATGAAGGAGTTCATTACCAACCTAGGAGTTATTCCCAATGCGTCGGGCCTGATGACTCTCTTCTGTGACAACACTGGAGCTATTGCCCTTGCCAAGGAGCCCAGGTTTCACAAGAAGACCAGGCACATCAAGTGTCGCTTGAACTCCATTAGTGAAAATGTTCAAGATGGAGACATAGATATTTGTAAAGTGCATACGGATCTGAATGTCACAGATCCGTTGACTAAACCTCTTCCGCGAGCAAAACATGATCAACACCAGAACTCTATGGGTGTTCGATTCATCATAGTGTAACTAGATTATTGACTCTAGTGCAAGTGGGAGACTGTTGGAAATATGCCCTAGAGGCAATAATAGAATGGTTATTATTATATTTCCTTGTTCATGATAATTGTCTATTGTTCATGCTATAATTGTATTGACCGGAAACCGTAATACATGTGTGAATACATAGACCACAACAAGTCCCTAGTGAGCCTCTAGTTGACTAGCTCGTTGATCAACAGATGGTCATGGTTTCCTGACTATGGACATTGGATGTCATTGATAATGGGATCACATCATTAGGAGAATGATGTGATGGACAAGATCCAATCCTAAGCATAGCACAAGATCGTGTAGTTCGTTTGCTAAAGCTTTTCTAATGTCAAGTATCATTTCCTTAGACCATGAGATTGTGCAACTCCCGGATACCGTAGGAATGCTTTGGGTGTACCAGACGTCACAACGTAACTGGGTGGCTATAAAGGTGCACTACAGGTATCTCCAAAAGTGTCTGTTGGGTTCGCACGAATCAAGACTGGGATTTGTCACTCCGTATGACAGAGAGGTATCTCTGGGCCCACTAGGTAATGCATCATCATAATGAGCTCAATGTGACTAAGTAGTTGGTCACGGGATCATGCATTACGGAACGAGTAAAGTGACTTGCCGGTAACGAGATTGAACAAGGTATTGGGATACCGACGATCGAATCTCAGGCAAGTAACATACCGATTGATAAAGGGAATTGTGTACGGGATTGCTTGAATCCTCAACATCGTGGTTCATCCGATGAGATCATCGTGGAACATGTTGGAGCCAACATGGGTATCCAGATCCCGTTGTTGGTTATTGGCCGGAGAGCTGTCTCGGTCATGTCTGCATGATTCCTGAACCCGTAGGGTCTACACACTTAAGGTTCGATGATGCTAGGGTTATAGGGAAGGTTTGTATGTGGTTACCAAATGTTGTTCGGAGTCCCGGATGAGATCCCGGACGTCATGAGGAGTTCCGAAATGGTTCAGAGGTGAAGATTTATATATGGGAAGTCATCATACGGTCACCGGAAGTATTCGGGGGTTTACCGGTATTGTACCGGGACCACCGAAGGGGTTCCGGGGGTCCACCAGGAGGTCCACCTGCCACTACAAAAAAAAGACACATCCGTGATATTTTGGGCCGAATGAATTTTTTTTTGTCATACTTATGACACTTCTATGACGATAATTGTGACAAAACTTGGTATCATCATAGATTTTGTGGGCTCCTACTTCTATGACAAAAAATCATGACAGAAAATGGGCTTTTCGTCCTGGGCGGGCCGGAGACGCAGCTGCATGACATTCTTTGGGCGTCCATGACAGACAAAACCGTGGTAGAAGCGAGGGCGAGGAAAATTTCAGGGAGTTCCCGGTTACGGTGGGTGGTAGGGGGCCAAGCGATGCACGTTTCTCTCGTACATGTACACACGTTTGTGCGAGGCGTTGGCTCTAACTGAACCCAAGCGAGGCATTGGGCTCTAACTGAACCCGAGCGATTGCACTGCAGGCTACGCATTACTGAACCCGAGCAATCGATCGATGGCTGTTGACTGAACCCGATCGAGCGGTTCCTTCACTACTGCTGCTAACTGAAGCCAATCAATGTTGCCTCTGGATGAACAGTGCGCATTGTGG